>NW_020962445.1:0-2226 GCF_003031625.1 Empidonax traillii | reverse complement strand
AAAAAAAAAAAGAAAAAAAGAAAAGTAAATTTAAACAGAAACATGATGGCAAACAATGAAATGGCTTTGCAGACATTTAAAGACAGTTTCTTTCAAGCATGAAGGCCAGCTTGGGAGAAATTGCTATGAAAAGTTGAAACTATGGCAGCAGAAACTAGAGAGATCTGAGATCTCTCTAAATGGCCTCTTGAGGAAAAAAAAAAAAACAAAACCAAATTAAAATGGCTGAGGCTTTGAAGTGCCTTGAAAGTGAAAGGGAACTGTCTATGTGAAAGACACAAAGAAAGAGGAGACAGAGGAAGGAGACAGAGGAAGAACTTGAGCAAGAGATGACCCAGGAGAAACAGTGGAATTCTTTTTTCTGTAGAACATCTTTAGATGGTATAAGCAGAGCCATGCTGAACTGGAAAGGTTACAGAAATACATTAGTTTAACAAGGGGAATCTGAACAAGAGTTTCCATGTGACAAATTAAAAAATAAATCTAAACCCCCTTTGCAGTCAGAATTTGCAAGGCTAAAACCGAAACTCTACTCCTGGTTCTAAGATCCGTCACATCATAGAAAATATTTAGATTTCAGTCCTCAATGACATAGATTAGTGATTATCCACAGCAACCCAGAGTGTGGAAGGAGTTAAAAGCTGGAAGATTTAAAGGTGTGATTTAGCTAAAAAAATAAACTGTTAACACATATGAGGGACAAAAAGCAGTATTTTAGATGGGACAAAAGGACACAGAATAGCAGGCAACTGACACAGAAAGATGGCTAAATTTGCATATGAAACTATCAAGAAGAAACTGAGAGCAGAAGGTGACCATGGAAGACATCCTGTGCAGAAGCACCTAAAGAAGAGCTTTAAGAAATACATTCATATCAATACTTAAATAGATCAAGTGTCAGGAGTACAAGAAACTAAGATAATTCCTCGCAACACACTGACAGACTGACTACAAATAAAAAGGAAGAAGCTTTTCTGAATTGTCATCTATCCCTAATCATGTTTCTTTAACAAATTACAGAATCACAGATTAACCTTATGCAAATACAGAGAACTTACATCTGAAATCTCAGATACTTCAAAGGCAGTTTGGTTAATGCTCTGGTTGTGAAGGCTAAGAATCTGAAATAATATAAATTGGATTGCCAAGCAGTATGCTGGCCCACTCTACTGAAGTCAGGGGAGTGAATTCAAAGTAAATGATATTGTTGTTGTAGTTGTTGTTACTATTATGACTATTACTATTATTACTATATACTACTCCTATAATGATGATGACTATTATTACTGCAACCATGTCAACTGTGGCTTAAGTGATACAGTGGTACCATATGAAACCAGTATTTCCTAAAGCACGAACTACCTAACGTAAGACTTAAGAATCAACCACAGCACAAAAAGACTGCAGCCTTACATAATAGCATTGCTATTATCTAGCACACAGAAATGAGGCCATATTTCACAGCAAAGAGCATAGATTTTCCTGGTGACTCGTGTGCAGCCTTCATTACCTGTCTTGACATCATATCTAATATGGGACAACGGTAAACTGCAGCTGAAAACAGGAAAAGTACTGAATACTCTTTAAAGTGGGGGCTGAAAAGATGTCTATTCTATGGTTTGGTTTCAGAAGAATACTGCAAAATTTGCCAGTCATACAATGACTGCCTTTCCCCTCACCTCTCACCATTTGCTTCAAAATATTCACAGAAGTTGGAAGCGACACAGGAACTGCTGTGCTGAGGCAGTAGGAGCAGAATACAACCAATACCTGGTCAGAATGTTTGGCCAGGTATCCTGAAAGGGAACAGGACAAGCTTGGAGCTATCTTGCAGTAGCAGTAACCAAACTGCAAGTACCAGATTAATCAGTTAAAGCTAAATTTTTTCAGAAAAAAACCACAAACATTCATGAAATTGTATTTTTGATGTATTACTCAGTTTCTAGAGCTGTTAACATAAGAAATACTAATAGAAATATGGGATTTGATATATTCCATAACAAAAAAGCAGTGCTCTAGCCTAGTGAAGGACAATTCACTCAGCTGCTGTAAATGAACACTGTGTCCATCAATCTTAAACACTCATCTGAGTAAGTCAATTAACCATGATCACTTGCTGTGCTGACGGGCATCAAAATGATTGGAATCTATCTTTCCTAATTTAAAAAAAAAAAAAAAAAAAAAAAAAAAAAAAAAAAAAAAAAAAAAAAAAAAAAAAAAAAAAAA
>NW_020962444.1:16727-17722 GCF_003031625.1 Empidonax traillii | reverse complement strand
CAGCTTTCTGCCATCTCTTCTCTGGGGAATTGGGAAGACAGACCCTCTCCCATGTTTAACACCTCAGGCAAAACCACCCTGGTAACACCTTTCCCAACCTTCCCCAGCCTTTCCCAAAGCCCAGATGTGGAAAGAACAAGTGCCCTTGTCCCTGGCTGTGCTGCTGTGCTGGGAGTCTCTTCCCTCCAGCTCTGCACACAGGCACTGCCCCTGCAGCTCCAGAGAAGGGCTGAGGAAGCATCTTCAACACAGAAATCAGGGCAGGGAACTTTATTTCATTCAGATGTTGTGATGGTTGTGGTCTAGACCTTCCTGGTAAGCAGTCTGTAACCAAGGAAGGTGCCATGGACCCAGTATTCCATACAATTTTTGCATAAACCAGGATAACCCTGATGTCACAGGGAAATCAGTGACATCACAGGGACATGGAGCCACCACTGGAAACAGTGGTGACATCACAGGGACAGCAGTGACATCACTGGGGACCACTGATGTCACAGGAGACTGTCGACAACAAAGGGACAACCATGATTGGTTACACCATAGGGGACTTCAGTGACTTCACAAGGCCAGGGTTGACTTCACAGAGACACCAGTGACATCATTGGGGTAATTTTTGACATCACAGTGGACAGTGATGACATCATAGGGAGATAGGCTTCCTGGTACATCCACAAGCTCCTCTGTGAGCCGCATAGGGGTCTCCTCACCCCAACAATCTTCCAAAGGTAGCAGGGATTTATTTTTCAGTCTTTTCCCTGCTGAAGAGAGAGAGTGAAAGGGGGGAGAAACAGCCCCCCTCTTTGAACTTCTCTCTTATCCAACTGCTGGCTTTGACCTTGGACACTTTGTTATCTCTCTGCTGGAATTTCTTCTGCAGCGTTTTTTTGTCCAAGCAGTCAGTCCTTTAAAGTTTTTTTCCTTTACTCTCTTACAAGAGAGAAGGGGCTTCAGTGCCACACCTGCCCCTGGCCCAGGGCCGGGGGAGGAGGGAG
>NW_020962444.1:12539-14579 GCF_003031625.1 Empidonax traillii | reverse complement strand
ACTGCTGCCTCTGTGATCTCACCACTGTTCCCAGAAGTGGCACTATGTCCCAGTGATGTCACAGATGTTGCTGTGACATCACTGCTGTCCCTTTGTTGTTATCAGTGCCCTGTGATGTCACTGTTCCCCAATGATGTAGCCTTCGTCCCCTGTGATGTCAGCAATGTCCCCGATGATGTCATTGTTGTGTCTATAATGTCAACCCTGTCTTTGTGAAGACACCGATGTCCATGTGATATCAGGGTTGTCCCTTTCCTGTCAACAGTCCCCTGTGATGTCACTGGTCCCCAAGGATGTCACAAATGTCCCTGTGATGTCACCAATATCCCCGATGATGTCACTGGTGTCTCTGTGATGTTACCCCTGTCTTTGTGAAGCCATCAATGTCCCCTGTGATGTCAGCAATGTCCCTGTGACATCACAGCTGTCCCTTTGTTGTCAACAGTCCCCTGTGACGTCACTGGTCCTCAGTGACATCACTGTTGTCTTTGTGATGTCACCACTTCCCTAAGCTGTGGCTCCATGTCCTCGTAACTGATTTCCCTGTGACATCAGGGCTGTCTTTTTTTGTCACCAGTCCCCTGCGATGTCACTTGTCCTGAATGATGTCACCAATGTCCCTATGATGTCACCAGTGATATCACTGTTGTCCTCAGGGTGGCACCATGTTCCTATGATGCCACCAGATGCCTTTGATGTCAGTGATGTCCCTGTGACATCACAGCTGTCCCATTCTTGTCATCAGTCCCCTGGGGTGTCACTGGTCCCCAGTGATATCACCCATGTCTGTGTGATGTCACCAATGTCCCCTGTGGTGCCACCAATGTCCCTGATGATGTCACTACTGTCTCTGTAATGTCACCCTTGTCCTTGTGAAGTCACCAATGTCCCCACTGATGTCATCGATGTCACTGTGATGTCACCAGTGTCACCGATGATGTCACTGATATCTCTGTGATTTTACCCCTGGCCTTGTGCAGTCAGCAATGTCCTTGTGATGTCACCAATGTCCCTGCAACATCACGGCTTCCCATTTTTGTCACCAGTCCTCTGTGATGTCACTGGTCCCCAATGATTTCACTGTTGTCCCTGTGACATCACCACTGTCCCTTGTGATGTCAGAAATCTCCCTGATGATGTCACTGGTGTCCCTGTGAAATCACCACTGTCCCTTGTGATGTCAGAAATCTCCCTGATGATGTCACTGGTGTCTTTGTGATTTCACCCTTGTCCTTGTGAAATCACCGATGTCCCCTGTGATGTCACTGATTTCCCTGTGATACCACGCCTGTCCCTTTGTTTTCAACAGTCCCCTGTGATGTCACTAGTACCCAATGATGTCACCCATGTCCCTGTGATGTCACCACTGTCCCCTGTGATGTCACCAATATCCACAATGATGTCACTGATGTCACTTTGATGTCAGCCATGTACTTGTGATGTCACTGATGCCCTATGTGATGTCACCGATGTCCCTGTGACATCACAGCTGTCTCTTTGTTTTCAGCAATCTCCTGTGATGTCACTCGTCCCCAGTGATGTCACCAATATCCCTTTCATTAGGGTTAGGGGGTTAGGGTTTAGGGTTAGGCTTAGACTTAGGTTTAGGCTTAGGTTTTAGGGTTAGGGTTAGGGGTTAGGGGTTAGGGGTAGGGTTTAAGGTTTAGGGTTTAGGGTTTGAGTTAGAGTCAGGGTTAGGGGTTAGGGTTTAGCGTTTGAGTTTGGGTTAGCGTTAAGGGTTAGGGGGTTAAGGTTTAGGGTTAGGCTTAGGTTTACTTTTAGGCTGAGGTTTTAGGGTTAGGCTTAGGGGTTAGGGACAAGGGTTAGCTTAAGGTTAGGTTTTAGGCAACGTTTTGGGTAGAGTAAGGGGTAGGGTTACAGTCAGGGTTTAGGGTTTAACATTAGGTTAGGGTTTAGATTTTTTTTTAAGTTTAGGTCTCAGGTTCAGTGCTGTCTAAGATACTTCTCAGTCCAAAGGTGCACGCACAGAACGCTCTTGCTCTTTGTGTAGTTCCAAGAGTGGCGCACAAATTGCACTCG
>NW_020962444.1:7379-9892 GCF_003031625.1 Empidonax traillii | reverse complement strand
CTCTCAGGGACTCCCAGTCTGAGTCCAGTACGGCCCCAGGCACTTTCAGGCACTGCCTGGATGATGCCATTTGCCCCCTGCATGGTCCCAGTTCCTCCCAGTATGATCCCAATATGACTGCAGTCACCCCCAGTATGATCCCAGAAACTTCCAGACACTTCCAGTACAAAGCCAGTTTGATCCCACTCATCCCCAGTATGGCTGCAGTCCCTCCCACACACTCCCAGTAATATTGCAGTCACTCCCAGTATGATCCCAGTACGACCCCAGTAGGGGCCCAGCTGCTCCCAGTATGATCCCAGTTGCCATAGTTCTGGTTATTGGGGGGCAGTTTCCCAGTTCTCCCCAGTCCCAGTTATTGGGGGCCACTGGGGAGGTTTGGAGGATCCCAAGGGGTGGAGCCGAGTTTGGGGGGGCAGAACCGGCCCTGGGATGGATCAGGAATGGGGACCCCCCTGTGCTCCCCCCGTGTCACCCGCTCTGGGGGGGCTTTGGGAGGGCACCTGCCCCTCAATAGGTACCCAATTCACCCCAAAAGGGGTTGGGACCCCCCAAAACCTCCCCACAGCCCCTCAAGGACCCCCAAACACACTCAAAGCCCACCCAGGACCCCACCCAGCCCCTTTTCTGGGGGGGCTTCTCTGGGCACTGGTGGTGCTGGGAGCCCCCCCGGCTGCGGGCGAGGAGCTCTCGGGTGAGCGGGGGGTGGGAAGGGGGAGGTCGGTGGGAAAAGGGGGATCAGAGGGGATAAAAGGGGTGGTGGGACCTCAAACTGAGTGGGAGGGGAGTGGGACACCCAAAAGGTGGAGGGGGACTGAGGTTCATGGGGAATGGGTGGGAGAGGAGAGAAAAGTGGGGAAAGGGCAGGGAGGAACCCCCAAACTGAGCGTGAGGGGGCTGGGGAGTGGGGGATGATGTGGAAGGGATGTGGAAAAATGTCGGGATTGGGAGCACAAAACTGATCAGGGAGGGGCTGGGGATTGAAGGGACAATGGAAAAGTGGAAGGATAAGGGAGAACGGTGGAAAAGTGGGGATGGTCTGGCAGGTCCAACAATCCCATGGAGGTCTTTGGGCCCAAAAGCACTGGGAAAATGGGGTGGCTCCCTGAGCTCCCAACTGAACTCCCAATGGTGGGGTGCTGGGGGCTGCTGGATCCAATCCCAGCCTTGGGTTATGCCAACAGGTTCAGTTTAGAAGATTTACAGAGGTGGGACTGAACCACTTTTGTCCCCCAGGTTTTAAAGATGGTAAATCAGATCTACTGAGAGAAATGAATTATTTAGGGTTACAAAGAATCAGACAAAAAATCTTCATCAGAATTACTTACTACACAATAGAAACACTAAAACTACCAGTAGGACAGCATAAGATAGGACAGTGCTCTACACTAAAGCAATTGTTGAAGCAATTCTACTCAAGCTGGCACCAAAGCAAGAATTATTCATTAGAGAGGGATGGAACTCCCCCAGACCAACGCTCGTCGGGAGATCTCTGCTCTCAACCTCCAGCACTGACCTTGGGGGATCCCAGCCAAGGCAGGAATCTCCACACACCCCCCAAGAAGGGTTCTGTTGGCACAACCTGCCCCTGGCAAAGGGGACTGGCCCTTTCTGGTGGAAAGGGATGGACTGACAGTCACTGGACTCCAGGGGTTGCCTCACCATCAGGGGGGTCATTCGGGGTGGGAGCAGCGGCCGAAGCTCTTCCTGCAGTCAGGGCACTCGTCGGGCCTTCCTTTACTCGTGGGTCCGTTGGTGTTTGGTCAAGGTAGAGCTGTGGGTGAAGCTCTTCCCACACTCCCCACACTTGTAGGGCCTCTCCCCGGTGTGGATGCGCCGGTGGGTGACGAGGGTGGAGTTCCGGTTGAAGCCCTTCCCGCAGTCGGTGCAGCGGAAGGGCCTCTCCCCTGTGTGTGTCTGCTCATGCAGGAGGAGATGTGAGCTGCGCTGAAACCTCTTCCCACATTGCAAGCACTTGTAGGGCCGTTCCCCAGTGTGGATGTGCTGGTGTCTGATCAGGTGGGAGCTCTGCCTGAAGCTCTTCCCACATTCCAAGCACGTGTAGGGCTGTTCCCCAGTGTGCATGAGCTGGTGGTTGCGGAGCTTCGAGCTGTCCCTGAAGCTCTTCCCACATTCCCTACACGTGTAGGGTCGTTCCCCAGTATGGATGAGCTGGTGCCTGCAGAGGTGGGAGCTCTTCCTGAAGCTCTTCCCACATTCCCCACATGTGTAGGGCCGTTCCCCAGTGTGGATGAGCTGGTGTTGGATCAGGTTGGAGTTGCTCCTGAAGCTCTTCCCACATTCCCCACACGTGTAGGGCCGTGCCCCAGTGTGGATGTGCTGGTGCCTGAGGAGGTCAGAGCTCTGCCTGAAGCTCTTCCCACATTCCAAGCACCTGAAGGGCTTCTCCCTGCTGGGAGGCTGCTCAGGGACCACCAGCTCGGAGCTCCGGCTCAAGCTCCGGCCGCCTTCCCGGCACAGGACGGCTCTTTCCTCCTCACAGCTCCCTGGGC
>NW_020962444.1:0-1985 GCF_003031625.1 Empidonax traillii | reverse complement strand
AAGATGCTATGTACACAGCACAGGGAATCCAAACACCCCCTGAAGGGAAAGGGGAAAAAGGGACAAAAGAGGACAAAAGGGGACAAAACCAGACACCAAACAGATATACACAATCAAACTCAAGAATTATACTATTAACCAGCAAACAAATCTCACCACTTCCCATAGAAAAGCAGGATTGGCAGACACGGCCAGCACTCTCCAAATTTCTACATGGCAGGCCAGAGGACACTGCAGGCCTCAGGCTCCAGATAAGTGAGACCAACACAAGGACCCCCTGCCCTGAACCTCGCTGGAAGAGAAGAGAGTGAGGTCTCTGATCCCCAACTTATTTATACTCTGGTTTACTTGAAAATCGTATGGAATACTGGGAACATGGACACTTCCTTGTTTGCAAGCTGGTCACCAGGAAGGCCTAGACCAAAACCCTCACAGTGAGCCACTCTTGGCACTCCATGCACACATGGAGCTTCCTGTGCTTTCACCTTTTCTCTGGGAGGAATCTTCATTCTTATGCCATCTGGGGACTCAGACTGACAATTTCAGTGTGGGGGTTCTGACACCAAAAAAATAAATTCCACCCAGGACAAAAAAAGCCCTCAGCCTCCATCTCTCCTGTGCAATTGGTGAGCCACTCCTGGCACTCCATGCACACATGCAGCTTGCTGTGCTGGCACCTTTTGTCTGGGAGGAATCTTCATTCTTATTCCTTTTGGGGACCCAGACAGACCATTTCAGCGTGGGAGTTCTGACACCAAACAAATGAAGGTCCAGCAGATGACCCCAGGGGTTGGCTCAGGGCAGATTCCGGAACACAGGGACAAATCTGCTGGGAGTTACAGGGATGTCTGTAAACCCCATGTGCCGTGGGGTGTACAAGTGGGGTTGGGAAGGGAAAGGAGGAGAACACGGGGAGAGAAGGAGCTGCAGGAGCAGCCCCAATGCTCCCAGCTCCCAGCCCTTGCCCAGCCCAGCAAAGCCCAAGCAAGCCCAGCCTGGAACTCCCAGCCCCATTTTCCCAGCTCAGGAGCTCTGTCAGAGAGAACAGGCCGGGCTGGGCGATTCTCCCTGGGCACTGATCTACTTGGGTGTTTCTTTAAATCAATTTGGGGAGCCATTTAGGAGCCTCTCTATCTGGCTGCGGGACCTGCTGAGTCGAGACCTCTCTTTGGATGCCCTGGAGATTTTCTCTGGAGAGACAAGACCTGCTGGTAAGAAACATTCCTTTCCCTCTGTTTTGGGGTTGGGACTGGTCTTTGGTCCCAAACTCCCTCTAAGATGTGGAGGAAGGGTCCTTAGGCAAGACAGCAGATACCAAGGCAGATTTGGAGTCCCTTTTGGGCTGTCTGCCCATTGTAACAACTGTTCTGCTGTCCCAGGATTGTCGGCGTCTCGTTGTCCCCCTACTTGCTTTTGATTTTGATACCCCTTGTGATGATTGATTGCTTGTTATTAACCTTGTAGTAGTTTTGTTGTCCTGGGATTATTGGGACTTTGTTGTGAGCGCTCTGAACCCTTGTGTTTAAAACCTCTTGGCCCTGGAATCAGTGAGTGTGTGTTAAGAAGAGTGTGCATAGACAGGGATGCCTGTGGTCAGTCGTGTGTTGGTTGTGAATTTAGAGTGTTTAATGTGTATTAAATGTTTGTTTGCAGCCACTCTCAGTATTGTGTCCATGAAGGGCTTCAGCAGTAGGGCTGATGGGCTTTCGCCCCAGAGTTGTCTGTTTGAAGGAAAATAAAGTTCAGTCTTCTTACTGAAAGTGTATATAAAGTACATTAAAAAACTTGTTAAACTATGCATTGTAAAGTTTGATCTAGTTCTTTTTGGATGTCACCTGCAAAAGTCTGAAAATATTGGCTGTTTGGGCAGATACAAGGTCTTAATGCAACAGCAATCTGTTTCTTTTTGAAGGTGAAGTACAATTTGGTCAGTGCAAACTAAACTTGTCTCTCTGCTGCTAAATTTAAAAGGCCTGAAATGTGTC
>NW_020962443.1:0-5195 GCF_003031625.1 Empidonax traillii | reverse complement strand
TCTGCTTAAAGACCAAGCTAATGACAAGCATAAACAGAAGCACTTTGAGAGAAAGATGTGGTGCTATTATCGGAATGCTTTCCATTTTCCCTTTCATTAACCTCCCATGATACAAAACTGCTGCTAAGTCACTTTATGTGATTTACTGCCGAGATAGAAATGCACCCTCTTCCAATCACTTGGAAAAAGATGACATGAATGCTTTCAGAAAGAACTACAAGCACCCAGACAAGTATGCTTCTGTGCCTGAGTGTCTTCCAGTGTTAGGAAGTGTTTGTGCAGGGCCATCTGCTGCAGAAATTTAACCCTGGCAGAAGGACCAGGCCAGGGATTCTCCCATCAGCATTGCTGGGATGCCAAAACAACCTGTGCTCAGTGGTCACACAGAGGCAGCACAGACTCTGCAAGTTGGACAAATCAGAATGATACTCCCATTTACTCAAAGTATTTCAGTGAATTCATGAGACCTTTTTCCATTTCAAATGTGCTGGTGAACCTGCTATGTGTGCCACAGAGCTCAGTTTTGTAAGTGATCTTTTGTCCACCTCAATCTGAAATTTTTGATCAGATCAGCTGATTCAAAGCTGCAGCTTATTTTAAGATGGCAGAAGGAAAAGTTGCTGCCTTTTTTTTGTTTTTTTTTTCCCCAACTCAAATGAAGATCAGATCTGTATTTGCAACACAAAATCCCAACACTCCCACCCAGATATTCTGAGCCAGTCCAAATTTCTTATCAACTTCAGGAGTTTCAGGACTTGGCTGTTCCTCAACACTGCTTTCAGTATAAAACACGTAGGTGCAAGACTTTGAGCCACATGAGGGAGATCCTTATTAAAAAGGTGTTTTAAAGTTTGATAGCTCTGTATGACATGGGTTATCAGGAGAGGGTCATGGCAAATACACTGTGGAAGCTGTTTAAAACCACTTACATCCAACTGCACTAATTCACATCAGACAACTGATGACACAAATGGCAAATATTTCCTGAGTGATGGATTAAAAAAAAGGTTGTTACATTAATTAAACAAGAGCAACACTTAAAGTAACGAGGAGAGAGTAGAACAACTCCAAATTTCAACTGTACTTGTATATACAAGACAGAAAAAGAATGAGAGCTGAGATAAACAAGCTACCATATGAGACTAAAACCTGGATATTTTTTTTAAGTACTAAATTTCAAAAATACTAGAAAATATTCTTAAATATCTCTCAGATTGGAAAACTTTTAAAAGGAAATAAGAGAGCCAAGTTCACTACTTAATGCAGGCCTTTTATGACTGGTAAGAAATTAGGTGTGAGAGAGTAATAAGTTCAAATTTTCAATAGCCTGAAAATTGAAGGTCCATCTGTTTGTTTTGGACTGGAGTGCCTCTCTGCAAGTCCAAAAGAGCTGAGGAGGATTTAACTCCCTGTTCAAATACAAGTGTGTCATTAGAAGAAATATTATCCATTTGGAACGTGTAGGCAGAGGGTTCCAAGGGCCTCAATCTTGCACTCACAAGAGCTCCAGGTGCTTTTTAAAAGCTCCCTCGGGCAACTGGCTTTGAGCACTTTGTCAGCTCCCTTTTCTGATTTGAAATGTGCTCTTGCAGATGATTTAAGATGTCTGTGTTTACTTTGGGCTAAGCATATAAGCTTTGAGACATTCTTGGACTTGCTGGGCAAATCATCGTAGCTCACTTGATACCAGTTTATGACCTACATTATCATGGTTTAGGGCTCTCCCTAAGACCATTTTCCCCACACAACAGATTCCTGATTTTATGATAATATTCTTTAAGTCCAACATCTCCTTATCAAGTGTACTTATTGAAATATCAAGATCTCTATGATCAGCATTATTGGCAAGGGGAAAGGATTTCTTCTAATTAAGCCATAAAACTAAGCTAATAAAACTAATTTTCCAATGCATTTATATAAATTTTTAATTTCATGTTCATCAACATTTAGTTCCTTTATAAAGTCCACAGTGAGTTAATAACTTTTAGTGTGTTTCTTTTTCTAGAGAAGGAAGAAACATCCATCCATCCATCCTTCTTGGGGTTACTTTTCAATTATAATTCATTGTTTCTTATGCTGAAAACCCGTATTTTCACACTGGCTATTGCTTTATTGGTCTGTCCTGTGGCAATTCTTTATTGAGCTCTTCTGGCTCCAAAACCATGAACAAAACATGCTTTGAGGGAACCTGCCAAGTGCAGGATGATCAGAGATGCCCTGAGAGATGCTGTTACTCCTCTGAAAAGGGGTGACATGAGCTGTGGAGGGAGCCTGGTAAATGGACAGCTTCATCAGGCACATAGACTTGTAGTGCCCCATCCAAGTTTCATCCCTGTGAAGCAGAATAAACCCCAGGTATTTGCTTTCTTACCCAGCATTTTACGTTTTGGTGAGCTAAAGCCACACGTGCAGAGCTCGACAGTCAGCGTGGGATCCACAGCTGACTGTGTTAGTTGAAAAATATCAGCAAGGGAGGGGGGGTTGTCAGCTCAGCGTGTGCAATTCTTATATTTGAGTTGATGCTTCAACAAGCACAGTCAATAAGGCATTTTTAGAGAGCTTGTAGATAACGGGATTAATTAGTTGACTCTCCTCAGACACATGATTTGCAGCAAGCCTTTCTGCTCGTTTCTTTATTGACTGGCACAGTAATAAGAGCTATTAAACTTCACTCAACTATTAAACTTCACTCAACTGCCAGGTAATACAAACATATTTTTGTCAGCAGATGCAGCCAGAGAGGCCAGGCACACTGTTGCTGCAGGACATATATTTTATGATACAATTAGCAGCCTCAAGTTGCTATTAATCAGGGAGAAATAGTAGTAAAGGATCAATTTATCTCTTCTTACAGGAAACTTCCCTGAGGTAAAATGACCACATAAGGCTTGTTTTGTAGGGATTCATCTAACACTTCATCTTTCTATTGCTAATGATACAAAACTCAGTCAATCCTCAGGGTAAAAACCCTGGTCACTCTGAAGAACCCAGACAAGCAGCAAAGTTAGAAATGGCAAGTGCAGAGCTATTGTTCACCTCATCCCAACCCAGGTTTTAACATGGAAACCTCTGTTCAGTGTCCTTTGGTGATTCCCAACTAACAGCTAGCAGAAGCAAATCTCATTAACAAAAACACTGAGTAGAAGATTGTAGAAGTAACAGGTCAATGCCTTGGAAGAAGAGAGGAAAAGAAGAGGTAAATAAAATCATAGAATGGTTTGGGCTGGAAGGCACCTCAAAGATCATATTGTTCCAACCCCCCGTGCACTCACATGATGCATACAAAATATGTCCTTCAAATGGAGTGCATGATATTTTCTTCAGTTTCACGAATCAAACTGAATGGAAAAAAATTTACAGCACTGGCTAGGTGAGTCCTTTCTGGGACCTTGCTATGACAAGAAATGGAAAAAGCCACCTAGAAATGCGTGTGGTGCAGAATTAGCTCCTGACCAGGCAATTAGCACCTGCAAGGCAGAAGGACCCACTCAGTCTCTGCAGACTCAGGACTATAAATGCAATAGAAAAAAAAAAATCAAAATTACTCAGTGAGGAGATCTATTCTGAACAGTAACAGAGGGGAAAAGCCATATTTGATGAGAAGCAGCAAACGGTTCATGTGAGTGGTTCTCAGTTGGAGAACAGCAGTGTCCTGCCTGTGTGACGGTGTTGGACGTCCCAGGATGGGGGCAGATGCCTCAGGCAGTGGAAAGGCACCAGCAGGAACAGGGAGAGGGAGCTCTCACCACACATGGGACCTGAAGGCATATTGAGGGGGACGTGGAGTAAAATATGTTGGCTGCCATGGGGGTGAAGAGGGTGGGTTCTTCAGAAAAGCAGGGGAATAAAACATCCCATGCAGAGAGTAAGGATGGATTCCAAGAAGAGGCAGAGATCAGATCTTGGATCTGTGTGGTCCAAGAACTGTCCAGCCCTTGGCTCTCCTACTGCCAATGTGTTACCCTGCCATAAAGAAAGAGGACTTAATCCTTGACTTACAGACCCAGCTGTATCTGTTCATCAGAACCAGGGAACACACCCTGCTGCCTACAAAAGGGAGAAATTCTGAGGGAGAATGAAAATACCTAAATGCTGCACATCGCTGGGGTTATGGATGGTACCCTTAAAAATATTAAAAAGTAACATCAAATCCATAGCAGCTACTTTTGAGCTATGCTGGGCACCTGAGGCACACTGGAAAGCAGATCTGGAGAGGGGGAGCCCTGCAGGAGACACGGGCTGAGCCAACAGCACTGCCCTCCAGGCACTGGCTGCGCTGGGAAGGGTCATGGGGGAGCTCTCAGAGAACTGATGTTGGGAGCAGTGAGAGCTGACAGAGGGAGCACAGAATCACAGAGTGGTTTGTGGTGGGAAGGGACATCATTAAAGATCATCCCATTCCACCCCCTGCCATGGGCAGGGACACCTTCCACCAGCCCAGGTTGCTCCAAACCCCGTCAAACCTGTCCTTGGACACTCCCAGGGATGGGGCAGCCACAGCTTCTCTGGGCACCCTGTGCCAGGGCCTGCCCACCCTCACAGGGAAGAATTTCTACCCCTTATCCACTCTAAAACCTCCTGTCTAAGTTTAAAGCCATTCCCCCTGGTCCTGTCACTCCTTGCCCTCATAAAGAGCCCCTCTCAATCATGCAAAGCACTGCTTGTTTTGGGGGTCACAGCTCCAACAGTGCAACACAGGATGCTTCAAAAAACAGGCAGCTGTGCTCAGCAGTGGCAGCAGGATGGGTTATCCAAACTTGTCTGATGGCTACACAAAGCTGCTTCTCCTAACACATGTGCACTGTATCAGGTGAGCTCACTTGCAGCCCCCAAGGAGGGTGTAGAAGATGCGAAATTGGGTTTTTTCAACCCTAAGAGACACAAACTTCAGCTACGCTGCAAGAATCGTAGCCAGAGCTGGCTAGAAGATATACTGCCAGGTAAGTGTCTGCGTTTGGACAATGAATTTTGGTTTTATGAAGCAACATTCTGTTTGAAACACTCTGTTCTGATGGACACGTGCAAAGTACTGATGTTGCCTGGGAGGGTTAACTGGAGAAATGGAAATGTTAGGTTCTATGAAATTTAATATGCAAGATAAAAATGAATTAGAGATGCATAAATTACAAACAGTGGATCTTTATAAATGTAACTATGCTAATAAAAAAGATAATGAAAAAAAAAAAAAAAAAAAA
>NW_020962442.1:2575-5196 GCF_003031625.1 Empidonax traillii | reverse complement strand
GAACCTAAATAGTAGCTGAATATTTTTGCCTCCTATCTGCTTAGGCTCCACCTGTTAAAGAAAAGCACACAAATCCTGTCTTTGGATAAAAGCCTGGAGGGCTCATTCCCCTCCTGACTTCCTGATGGATATGAAAAGTTAGTGGAAGGGAAGGAAGAAGCCAAAATTAAAATATGGGGAGTCCAAACCTTCAGTAGGACAGCTCCAAGCGAACCTGCTGGATACAACTTGCCCCTATTCAGCTCCACTCTTCTCCAGCCTCCAGCAAGCAGTGGGGCTCAGTTTCATTTTCCTCCATGATAACTTCTTGGTTTTTTTCTTTTTAAAAGGTTTTTGAGTGGCTGCCTGGGGTAGAATTTGAAGCAATACTCGGGATGATGCATCCTCTGCGAGCAGCAGATGGGAAAACCCACGTGCGGTTGGGAATCGCTGCACTCAACTCTGGCCAGAGGAATTTCCTTCAGCCCGTTTAAAGAGTCCCCTGCAACCTCAGCTGGACACTGTTTGTGCATTTACATTCTGCTCTAAATCAGCACAGACTTAAATAGTCCCAAGCTGCATTTCAGTAGCAACCCTGATGCCTTTCCTGCTGCTCAGCCACAGCCTGTGCAGCGCGTTAGGCTGGAGAGCTGAGCTGCAGAGAGCACATCAGTGCCTGTAACCCCTCCAGGCTTTCCTCACTCCCTCTCTCCTGACTTCAGGTTTTCCTGATCCCCTTTCTCAAGCTCCTACATAGACTGGGGTTTTGAAGAAAAGGACATGTTTACCTAGAGCATCTACAAACTCACACTAGGCTCCCGCTTTCCCTTCACGCCCCTGTGTTTTCCGAGCTGCAGCTTCCCTGTTTGCACAAAAAGTGCCCTGAGTCAAAGGCACACAGCTGGCATTTGCCCAGCCTGGAATTGGTGTTTCCCAACCAAAGGCTCTGATTTTAAGGTTTGGCATGCAAACTGAGTGGCTGGTGCTTGCAGGGAGATGTGAATACAAAGATCTGGTCCATCTTCTACAAGAATTTCTGTGCTTAATTTCAGAGCTTTAACCTATATATCAGAGAGACTACACATAGGAAGAGTCTGGGTATGGATTTGTTCCTTTAGGATATAGTTATGTGAAACCATTCTGTTATAAAACCATCATTGTCCAACTCCTGCAGGCTTTGTACTTCCCAATTTAATAGGAGTTGAGATCAAACCACATGGTCCACAGGGCTGATTATTAACACAGCTCTGGTGGCAGCCCTGAACACAAACAGGAATACAAAATTGCAATGGAAAGCTACAAGCCACAAACTCAAAACTTATTGGCCTGTATCAGGTGTCAATTAAGGAAAAATCTGAGCTGGAGTTTATAGCAATGAGAATAAATGTCCCGGAGCTAGTGAGGGAGGAGGGCTGCTCACAGCACTTCTTCCAGCCCTGAAGATTGCACATGAAGTTAAGTCTAGACTGGCCTATGAAAAAAAAAAAATTATGAAAACCAACCCACAAAAAACCTCAAAACCCCAACACCAAAACCACTCTTCATTCTTATGAAGGACATCAGTAAATCACCTGCTGTGGACCAGACTTGTCTCCAGAACAATTCCTTGGGGACACCAGTCACAGGCCATGGCTGGAGTAGTAAACCAAGTCTGCCTGGATCATTTGGTCTGTTCTGGAGGAGCAGCTCCATTTCTGGAGAACATTTTTAGATGGATACTTCTCTCTGGGCCCAGTAACATGGTAACTGAAGTAGAATAAATATTTACTGACTAGAGTTCATTACAAGCTTAGAAACACCCACTGGATTTCTCAACCTGCAGAAGTAAAGCCCTTGGAAAACAGGAAACCAAAAGTCTTCCTGCTTATCTTGATTTAGAGAAAGCGACACTGATTCCTGCAGATTATTCCAGCAGATTGAAAAATAACAATACGGCTAATAACAAAATAAGAGACTAAACCCAAACCCCCAGGTTCAGACAACTCCATCTGCAAGATCTACAGCAAAATCCCCATGTTCACTACGGAAAAAGGGAATGACACACCAGAGATTTGGGCAGTCAGGTGCTGGACTTGCCCACTGTGCCCTGTGTGACATCTGGTAAGGAAATACCAGGGATCACTGAGTTTTAATTCTGACTGATGGGATGGAGAGGGCTCAACGTGCTGCTGCAAAGGAGAGTGAAGGTCCCCCTGCGGAGTTCGATGCCGGGAAACTTCAAACTGCAAAGAGCCCTTTCCCTCGGAAAAGTGAATAATCTGGTATCACAAAGGGGGCTGGGGTGGGGGAAGAATAACAAATCAGGAGGGAAAAATGTACTGAAGTATTTACACAGCTGGTTTTTCAAGACACTGCTTTTAAGATGGGTTGTTTTTCAGCCACGTAGTTAAAAAAAATAGTCTTTGTCCATAAGCAGCATTTCCACTGCTGTGACAGAAATCAGCTCAGTAAAACCTCTGCATGGGCCATAAGTGAACTTGCTGTTTCAAACCCAGGTGTGTCTTGAGGACAATTGTCAACTTAATCTTTGCAGATATTTTCTGGAAAGAACACATCTACAAGGTTGCTTCAAATTATTTTTACACATCTTCCCATCAGGAAACCACCCAGGCTTCAAAAAAATTATTCCTTTAAAAAAAAAA
>NW_020962442.1:0-2058 GCF_003031625.1 Empidonax traillii | reverse complement strand
AAAAAAAAAAAAGGTATCAGTAGGATTTGCTAGATGTGAAGGTACTAAAAAAAAAATAATTCGAAATTACTGAGTTACTCAAATGCAGGATAATACTGAAAATGCAAAGAGCTGAAGTAATAAACTCACATCTGATTTCACTTTTGCTCTCTGCAAATTAACGTCAGCACAATCACTGCCTGAGGGGCATGGAAACACCACAGCATCTTCACCAGCGCCTGGGCAGAGCAAAAACACACACACTTCACTTCAAGGAGAGCCCTTTGGATCCACAGCTGTCTCCTCACACTTCTCACAATCATCTTTCAAACTGTCCTCAGGAAACAAAATAAAATTAAGCCTGTTGAGCTCCAGAGAGGTCTGGCTCAGTTCTAGCTGAAGTTTTTAGTTTTAGCTGAAACTTGTGTTCCTACTTTTGTTTCTTCCCCAGTGGGAGCCAGAGAGGAGCAGGACACCGGAGATCCAGCCTTGGCCAAGGGACCAGAGGAGCCTGTCATGCTCAGCCTCAACAAAGACAGATGGGACAGATTGCCATCTGCAAATACAGCACGAGGGAGATACACCCAGTTTTGTTTCCAAAAAGCTGTTTAAACTATAGAATAGAGTTGGCATGAGAGTATTAAACTGACCATGAATAAGCTGACGTTAAAAATTAGGAGTTTTGCAAACAGCAGAAGACCTGGGATAGTTTTTGGACAGATGAGGACAGACAAAAAAGTGTGTTTAAGACAAGAGTTTCACTGATTTAAAACAAGGATTAAACAAATGTGATTGCTTGCTGCTTGGGAACTGCTGCCAGGAGTTTGATGAGCACTGTGCAGTGTCCCCCTTCCTAGAGCATCTCTGATACAGAGGGAGCTGAATCACCAAGTTCCCTGCAGGGAATCCCTCCAGAGACAAACTTGACAGTCCACAGCCACCAGTGCTGAGCTGCATCAGCAGCTACAAAACCCCTGACTCCTGTGGTAATTGGACTTCACATGTGTTACTGTTTCAGCACAGGAACTGACTGACTGATCAGAGGCCGTTTTTGCTGGATATCTCACTCAAGTGTTGGTTGACATCAGCTATTCCAGCGGTCTCCAGACCTACTCCCATCAGGCTGTTGAAGGCAAGCAGAACACATCAACATGCAGCTACTGCACCAGGAGGATGCTGAGGGCACGTCTTCACAGCATGAGAACAGCAAAGCAGAAGCTGTATGGGAGAGACACCACCCAAAGTATATTTTCCCCGCTGTAGGGAGACCTCTCTGTAGGGGTTTTTGTTCTCCCTCTTACAGATCGAGCCAAAAAAGGGGTTTTTTGTACTGCCAGCCCTTTCCATTTAGTGCGTGTGCCCATCAAGAGTTTCTTAAAGGTCAGTGCTCTTTCTGCATTATGGTTTAATATCAGGGATGCGTGTCAAGCAGAAGACTTGCCTCCATTTGAAAGATGTGCTTACAGTAACACATGGCTGGTTCTTCCAAGAGATTACGATCGCACTTCCCAAAAACCAGCCACAAGGGGAAGCAAAATGAGGTGTAATAGAGGAGGATTACTCAGGCATTCCACTTCCTAGGGCTCATCAGTAAACTGATTTGTCATTTTGTAAAATATTGTCTTATATATAAAACCTGCCAAAGATAAAACCAGCGATCTGTTCCAATTTCTTTATCGTATTTCATTACTTTACTAGTTTAGGGTGATAGCATGCAAAACACTCTGCTTCTAAAGCAACTTCTCCTCTCCCCAGGCCTCTTAGCCTACTTTCAGGCTTGAATCAGAAACACAGTATAAATCATTTGCAAAAAGTCACAGACATTTTAAAATAACACGAAACATCAGTGTATTTGTTTTTTTAAGCACGTGTTATCATTCGGAGCTGAAGTACATGACAGTAGCGATTTAAACAAAGTAAAAGGGACAGATATTTTTATTTTAATGCATGTCCACCGACTCATTAGTATAAGATGAATAGATTTTTAACGCATGCCGTAATGGGATCGTTTGTTAGTTTTTGGAACCCTGTTGAAAAGTTTATCGAAGCAGCTATGGAAAGTTCAAGTTCTTGTAAATG
>NW_020962441.1:8070-9898 GCF_003031625.1 Empidonax traillii | reverse complement strand
CGCAGGTGCCTCTTTGTGCCCGCGGGGCCGCCCCTCCCCCCGCCCCGCCCCTCGCTCCTCACCCCGCAATTAACACCCTCCTAATTACGGGGGGCAGTGCCGCCCGCGCTGATTGGCTGGCTGGACGTGTGCCCGCAGCTGATTGGCTGCCTGGCCCCCCAAAACTGCCCAGGACGCTGATTGGCTGGCTCTGTGCACCCCATAATGCTGATTGGCCGGCTCTGTGCACCCCAGCACACATTGCTCACTGCTGATTGGCCAACCGCTTGGCGCCCCAACACCTGATTGGCCGGTTGGCCAACACCCCGAGGTGCTGATTGGTCGACACCCCGGCGCTCTGATTGGCCGCAGAATGACACCCCAACACGCTGATTGGCCGGAACCTCGCGTGCTGATTGGCTGGCCCGCAGGGACCTCCACGTGCTGATTGGTTGGCTGAGTAGCCCCCCATGCTCTGATTGGTTGGCTGAGCGCTTCCCGAGGTGCTGATTGGCCGCCCTCCCACCAATCAGGGCACTCACCTCCCGCCATTGGTGGCAGCCCGGGCGCTGCGTGTAGAGCACGCACACTGCGGGGGGAGGGGGGTCGGGGGGGCCCCAAAACCCCCCAAAACACCCCCAAACCCCCCCAAACACACCCAGGGACCCCGAAACCAACCTCGGGGACCCCAAAATATCCTCAGACCCCCCAAAACGCCCATTGGGACCCCCCAAAAATCACACCCAGGGACCCCAAAAACACTCCCGGGGACACCAAAAACAACCTCGGGGACCCCAAAGTATCCCAAGACCCCAAAACCACCCCCTGGGACCCCAAAAACACACCCAAAACACAACCTGGGCCCCCCAAACATCCCCTCCCCGGAACACTGATACACCCAGGGACCCCCAAAACACCCCCCAGGGGCCCAAAAACATCCCCAGAGACCCCCCAAACACCCCCCAGGGACCCCCAAAACACCTCCAGCGACCCCAGAAACACCCCCCAGGGACCTCAGTACTCCATAGGGCCCCCCAAAATACCCCTCAGAGACACCAACACCCACAGGGACTCCCAAAATACCCCCCAGGGACCCCCCAAACAGCCCCCAGAGACACTGACACCCCCCAGGGACCCAAAAACACCCCCCAGGGACCCCTAAAACACCCCCCAAGCCCCCCCGGCCCTGCCCCCCCCACTCACTGGGGTCCGACTTGGAGAAGGTGTCCCTGTCCAGGAGCTGCCTGGGGGGGAGAGGGAGAGGGGGGTCAGTGAGAGTGATCTGAGTGGGATCTGAGGGGGATCAGTGTGGGATCTGAGTGGGATCTGAGTGTGAGTGTGAACTGTGTGTGATCAGTGCGTGATCAGTCTGTGTGTGAGTGTGATCTCTGAGTGTGAGTGTGAACTGTTTGTGAACTGTGTGTGTGATCTGAGTGGGATCTGAGTGTGACTGTGAGAGTATGAGTGTGATCTGAGTGTGAACTGAGTGTGATCTGTGAGTGTGATCTGTGAGTGTGATCTCTAAGTGTGATCTCTGAGTGTGATCTGTGAGTGTGATCTGTGTGTGTGATCTGTGTGTGTGAACCGTGATCTGTGTGTGATCAGTGTGAACTGTGAGAGTGTGTGAACTGGGTGTGAACAGTGTGTTTGTGTGTGATCTCTGAATGTGATCTGAGTGTGAACTGGGTGTGAACTGTGTGATCTGAGAGTGACCTGTGATCAGTGTGTGATCTGAGTGTGATCTGAGTGTGCTCTGAGTGTGAGCACGAGCCGAGTGTGAGTGAGCAGGGGCTGTGCCCGGGGCTGTGTCCGTGCCCGGCTGTGCCCCCCACACACACCGGGGGGCACG
>NW_020962441.1:0-5187 GCF_003031625.1 Empidonax traillii | reverse complement strand
CCCGGTGCTGCCCCCTCCCCCCCTCCTGGTAACCCCCCGGGGGCTCCCGGTGCCCCCAGCGTCCCTCCAGTCCTCCCAGTGACCCCCCCCCGGTGCTGTGGGGATCCCTGTGGTAGCACCCACCCCCCAGAGCCCCCAACGGCCCCACTGCCCCCTCAACCAGTCCCTCCCAGTGCCCCCAGTGCCACCCCTGCACCATCACCAGGATCACCCAGTGCCTCCCAGTGCTGTCCCAGGTCCTGCACTGGGAGCTAGGAGGGGGGAGAACACCCAGACCCAGGGGGGACACCCAGACCCAGGGGGGGTCACCCAGAGCTGAAGGGGGGTCACCCAGAGCCAGGGGGCACACCCAGTGTGTGCTGGCACAGGGACCCCAGTGCCAGTCTGGGGGTCCCCAGTGCCACGTGGGGAGCCCAGCATTTTTTTGGGGGGTGGGAGCCTTTTCCCCCAAAGCCCAGCGATCCCACAGGTGACAGGGTAGCACCCCGAGGGGTGCCAGGACCCTCTGTGGGTGGGGGACACACACACACACAACAACCCCCACCAAACCCAACCTCTTTTATTCCAACTGTACAATTTTTTGGGGGTGTGCAGGGGGAAGGCGTCCCCTCTACCCCACGGGATAGGCCTTGATGATCTTGACGTCGTCCAGGGGCCGGTCCTGGGCGTTGGTCTCCACCATGGCCAGGCGGCCCAGCACGCCCATGCCCTGGCACACGCGGCCGAAGATGCTGTGCTTGCCGTCCAGCCACTGCGCCGGGCCCAGCGTCACGAAGAACTGGCTGCCGTTCGTGTCCGGCCCCGCGTTCGCCATCGCCAGGATGCCCGCGCCTGGGGGACACGGGGACATGGGGGGGACCACGGGGACATGGGGGGGACCATGGGGACATCGGGGGGGGATATGGGGACATCGGGGGGGGATATGGGGACATCGGGGGGGGGCATAGGGATGTGGGAGCTCAGGGATGGGGGCACAGGGATGTGGGAGCCCACGGTCAAGGTTCTGGTGTCATGGGGAACGTGGCACCTCAGGGATGGGGATACAGGGACATGGGAGCTCAGGGATGGGGACACAGGGACACAGACTTCAGAGGGGAGGGCATGGGGACATGGGAGCCCATGGTCAAGGTTCTGGTGTCATGGGGGACGTGGCACCCCATGGATGGGGACACAGGGACATGGAAGCTCAGGGATGGGGATAGAGGGACATGGCACACCATGGATGGGGACATGGGAGCTCATGGTCAAGGTGGTGGTGTCATGGGGGATGTGGAAGCTCAGGAAGGGGGACACAGGGACATGGGAGCTCAGGGATGGGGACAGAGGGAATTGGGAGCTCAGAGGGGGAGGGCATGGGGACATGGGAACCCATGGTCAAGGTTCTGGTGTCATGGGGGACATGGGAGCTCAGGCATGGGGACATGGGGACATGGGACCTCATTGCCAAGGTATTGGTGTCATTGGGGATGTGGCACTTCATGGATGGGGACACGGGGACCTCACGGTGGGGGGCATAGGGACATGGGAGCTCAGGGATGGGGACACGGGGACATGGGAGCTCATGGTCAAGGTCTTGGTGTCAAGGGGGACATGAGAGCTCAGGGATGGGGACACGGGGGACAGGGACTTCAGGAAGGGAGACAGGGACATGGGAGCTCATGGTCGAGGTTCTGGTCTCATGGGGGATGTGGCACCTCAGGGATGGGGACACAGGGACATGGGAGCTCAGGGACACAGGGACATGGGAGCTCAGGGACACAGGGACATGGCACTCCATGGATGGGGACACAGGGACATGGCACCCCATGGATGGGGACACAGGGACATGGCACCCCATGGCCAAGGCTCTGGTGTCACGGGGGACGTGTCACCCCACGGTTGGGGACGTGGGGGACACGGCACCCCACGGGTGGCTCCTGAGGGTCATGGGGACACAGGGGACATGGCACCCCCTACCAAGGTCCTGAGGGGTCCTGGGGGGTCTCTCCTGACACAGGTGGGGGGTCCCAGTGCCCCCCCATCCCCACTCACCTGTGAACTTGAGGTCGGGGTGCAGCTCATCCTCAAACTGCTTCCCGTAGATGGAGGCGCCGCCGCGGCCTGGGGGGGACAGGGGGGGTCAGTGGGATGGTGGGGGGGTGTCCTGGGTCGGGGAGGGGGTCCCGGGGGGGCCTGTGCGCTCACCCGTGCCCGTGGGGTCCCCGCCCTGCACCATGAAGTCCCGGATGACGCGGTGGAATTTGGTGCCGTTGTAGTAACCGCGCCGGCTGAGCTCGGCAAAGTTCCGGCACGTGCGGGGGGCGTGGAGCCAGTACAGCTCCAGCACCAGGGAACCCATCCTGGAACAACACCGGGAATAACACCGGGAATAACAACGGGAATAACAACGGGGCTGTGGAGCCAGGACAGCTCCAGCACCAGGGAACCCATCCTGGAATAACACCGGGAATAACAACGGGAATAACAACGGGAATAACAACGGGGCTGTGGAGCCAGGACAGCTCCAGCACCAGGGAACCCATCCTGGAATAACACCGGGAATAACAACAGGAATAACGGGAATGGGAACGGGGCTGTGCAGCCAGTACAGCTCCAGCACCAGCGAGTCCATCCTGGAACACCGGGAATAACAACGGGAATAACGGGAATGGGAAGGGTCCCAGGAAATGGGGTCACCCTAACTGTGACCCTCCGGGATCAGGGCAGGGGCACAGCGGGGGGAGGGTCGGGGGGCAATGGGGGGAAGACGGGACCCCGGGGTCTGCCCGGGACCGAGGGGGGCTCAGGGAGACCCAGGAGGTTTCCTGCTCCCGGGGGGGGCTCAGGATGGACCCCGAGGGTTTCCCGGTCCCGGGGGGGCTCAGGGGGATCCCGGAGGTTTCCCGATCCCATGGGGGGGCGGGGCTCAGTATGGAGCCCGGTCCCGGCAGTGGGGGGGGTGCGGGTGGTACCCCCCGCTGTCCCCGCTGTCCCCCCGCAGGGGCCGAGCCTGTCCCGGTTCCCGGGGGGGTCCCGGTCCTTACGTGGTCTCCATGGCCACCGTCGGGGGCTGCCACGACTCGGGGGGCACGGCGGGTGCCGCCATGGCGGGGGCGCTTCCGGGACACGCCCCTTTCCTGTCACGAGCCCCGCGGCACAGCCAATCAGCGCGAGGCGCGCAGGGGAGATCGGCCAATCGGCGCCGCGGAGAAAGTAGGGCCAGCCAATGGGAGCCGGGGGGGCGGGGTCATCACCGCTGAGCCGCAAGGGGCGGGGCTGTTCCAACCAAGCCACGCCCCCACACGTGAAGCCACGCCCCCCGCAGCGCGCGCGGAGCGGGAGCCGGGGGCGGTGAGAGGGGGGATGGGGGGGGATAAGGGGGGGGACACGGGACAGTCCGAGGGGGTCAGGGGGGTCCCGGGAAGGGGAACCGACCGGGAGGGCTCGGGGGGAGCGCGGGCAGCGCGGGTGGAGCCCCCCCGTGCGGGGAGGGGGTGACGCGGGGTCGGATTGCGAGGCTGGGACCACCCGGGGGGGGGCTGAGACCACCTTAGTGTGGGGCTGGGGGACCCCTGGGGATGGGGCTGCGGGGCTAGGACCCCCTCGGTCGGGCTGGGACGCTCAGGGGTCGGGATGTGGGGCTGGGACCCCCAGGGATGGGGTTGCGTGGCTGGGACCTCTCCCCGTGGTGTTGTGACCCTCTTAGTGCGGGGCTGGGACCCCCACGGATGGGGCTGTGGGGTTTGGACCCCCCTGGTGAGGCCAGGACCCGCTTAGTGCGGGGCTGGGACCCCCCAGGCACGGGGGTGTGGGGTTGGGACACCCCCCAATGTGGCTCTGAGGACCCCCAGGGACCGGGATGGGGGGAGCGGGACCCTCCACTGTGGGACTGGGACCCCCAGGATTGGGGATGTGGGGCTGGGACCCCCCCAGTGTGGCACTGGGGACCCCCAGGACTGGGGATGTGGGGCCAGGACTCCCCAAATGTGGCATTGGGGACCTCCACTGTGGGATTGGGACCCCCAGGACTGGGAATGTGGGGCCGGGACCCCCTAAATGTGGCACTGGGGACCCCTGGGCTGGGCACGCGGTGCTGGGGGTTCGCCGGGCGGGGGTCCCGGGGGTCCCCGGTGTGTGTCCCCCCCTTCCCCGTCCCTGTCCCCGTCCCGATGACGCGGAGCTGGCGGTGCCTGGCACTGGCACAGGCGGTGCCACCCGGTGCCACCGGGTCCCCAGGGGGGTCGGGGACACTGAGGGGGGGTCGGGCCCTGGCGGGGGGGTCCCCGCCGGGGTCGGTGGTGACCCCCTGCCCCCCTCGCTCCCGCAGCAGCCCCGGGCCCAGGCGATGGCCGAGGACAGAGGTAGGGGGTGACAGTGCTGGCAGTGCCAGCCCCGCGTGTCCCTCCCCCGTGTCCCCTCCCCGCGCGCGGGGTGGGGGGGGGCGGGGCGGGGCTCACCCCTCGTTTTCTCCCCCCCCAGATGTGCGGTTTGTCACCGAGGAAAGCTTTGACTTCGGGGTCCTGTCACCCTCCGACAGGTACGGGGAGGGGGGGGGGACAGGGGGACGTGGAGGGGACAGGGGGGGACATGGGGGGATGTGGGTGGGGATGAGGGGGACAGGGGGGACATGGATGGGATTTGGGAGACGGGGGGGACACCCCATGGATAGGGTTGTGGGGGGCGCGGCCCCTCATCCTTGGGGTCCTGGGGTACACGGCCCCCCACGGGCAGGGTCACAGGGCACGTGGCACCCCCCAACGGGGTCCTGTGGACATCCCACCTCCCCCGTGGATGTGGCTCGGGGGGTCCTGTGCACATCCCCCCCACCATGGATGTGGTTCTGGGGCTCCCAGGGGTCCCACGAGTGGGGTTTCTGGGGTGGGGGGGGTCCGTGCCCCTCCTCCTGCCCACGGTGTTTAGGGGGGGGGGGACAGCGGGGGGGGGGGGGGGGGGGCTGGGGACAGTGCTGAGCCCCCCCTGCCCCCCCAGCCAGGATGAAGAGGAGGACGAGGAGAGCCCGGGCGGGGGGTCCCGGCGCGGGGAGGGCGGGGGGCGCTGGAGCCCCCTGCGAGGGGCCCGCCTGGAGGAGATGGTGCGGGAGGCCACGCGCTTGGCCGCCCAGCTCGAGGGGTGTCACCTGCCCCCCCCCGGCCCCGGGGACACCCCCGGCGCCGCCGCCGCCGCCGCCACCCCCCCGGGCACGCCGCG
>NW_020962440.1:0-5199 GCF_003031625.1 Empidonax traillii | reverse complement strand
GTGATCCTGAAAGAGGTTACAGGGATTCCACCAGCCAGGGAAAGCTGCTCCCATGCCTGTCCCTCCAGCAGTACCTAAGTTACTATATAAGGCTTCTCCTGAGCTCAAGATTGTGGGATATTTGTCCCTTGCAATCATAACCCATTAAGTGTTGACATCTTCACAGCAAGCCTTGACCTGGCAAGGCTGCACGAGGTTAATTTTATGTACAACACATTAAATTCTGAAGGGTGGTTCAGGAGTGTCCCTGGTTTATTTTATAGGCAGCTTGAGCCTATAAATTTGTTTTAATTTTATTTTTAAAAAGAGTGGTGCTGCTGTTGCTCCTCTCCACAAGATGGTTTGGCAGCCATTAGGAAACTGCTGGCTGTGAGTGGATGAGACAGCTCTAATAGGAGAGATGTCATGGAAAAAGTGTGATTCATTGCTTTGAACTGTGCCCAGAGCTCCAATTCTTGGTGTAATTTGGTGCTAGGTTCCAAACTACATATCTATAGTTTGACACTTAGGAGAGAGTGCTTTTATTTTCCTTTGCTCTTGCTGATCCCCAAACTCTTCTTCCCCTTTTGAGGAGCCTTTCCTGCGTGTCTCAGGTTGATCATGTTCCAGTGCTGGGGATGTGTTCTGCAAGCAGCAGCTGGAGCTGGGAGGAAACCCCCTTTCCTTGGAGCTCCTTTACCCTCAAAGTCGTTTTACAGCAAAGTTTTCCCAGATCTGCTTCCCAGATTAGCACAGAAGGCTTTAGGCTGCATCTAGCACTTAAAACTGTGACTCTGCCAAGCTCCAGGTGTTGAAAAAGCCTAAAATTGGAGGACAGATCTGCAGTGTAGCTCTATTCCATGTTGAACATGCTGAGCTGTAGCCCAGTGGTGGTGAGTCCATAGGAAAGGCAGTGTAAAGGCTCTTGTTTCCTATATAATGTACATTTTAAGCACCAGGTGACACTGTAGAGCTGATAAAACAAGGTAGGCAACATTCCCTGCCCTCTCCCCTTTCAGTGAGCCAGCCTTTTCATCATAAAAGGGAATAAAGTTGGTCAGACAGGATTTGCCTTTGGTAAATTCATGCTGGATTCTCCCTGGCCCCTTCTCATCCCTCCTGTGGCTGGAAATGGCTTTGGGCAGGATTAGCTCCATATCCTTGCCAATCTCCAGCCTTGAAAATGGGGTCTGGATTTGCCTCTCAGACCACAGGAACCTCTCCTTGCTCGCCATGACCTGGAGAGATGATGGGAACTGGCCTTTGGATGGCACTGGCAGTTCCACCACCACCATAAAAAAGCTGATTCCACTGCCTTGTGTGTGACCAGCTGAGTTCCAGGTTCCCCAACTTGACACTCCTCTATTGTGGATATTGTTCTGCTATTTGGTTGTGTCCTAAGAAGCCCTAATTTTGCTGGGAACAACTATCCAAAAAACCCCAAACCAACCAAAAAAAAAAAAAAAAACAAACAAAACAAAACACACACCAAAAAACCAGTGAGCCTCACACTTTTTCTTGTCCTGTGTCCCCATCTCCCCTGTCTCATGGAGCAATGGGGTCATTTGTGTATTAGCTTTCTGTTTTCTGCCTGTTTATTTATGGAGCTCATTCCCAGTGCCCTGAAATCTGCAAAAATCAGAACGTGTGGCTCTCCAGTGGTCCCCAGAAAGTCCAGGAGAGAACACAGATGACTTTGCACGGGTAATTCCTATCAGATATTTTTCATCCTCACCTTACCAGTGACTCCCATGGTTTTTTTTGAGCTTCTCTGCAAAGCCCCACTGATTTTCAGCAATTTTCGTGCAGGGGAGGGGGCAGCTTGTGTTACATCTGCTCCTTATTGCTTCATATTTCAAGATTGACTTATTGCTCCAGTGGTCAAGAAGAGGGGAAGCTATTTCTGTCCTTTATAGCAATTAAGTTGGGAGGACTGTGGGAATGGAATTAGTCTGTGTGCTGGTTTTTGTATGTCAGGCTCCTCTGTTGAGTTTTAATTAAGTTTAGTGTCTGTTTGGTCTGTACTCAGTAATGACAGTCCCAAAATACTGTCACTAAGCTCGGTGATCATACTACTGTTATCCTCAAGGAATCTGGTAAAGCCTTCTCTGCCCTAGCTGGAAGGTTTCTTGTTGATCTTAAGACTGCTCAGATAAGATTTTTTGTCGTGTTTCTTGTCTACCTCGGGGCTAATTTGCTTGTTTGTTTTTATTTGGAAAGCTGCTGCTAAAACAAACAAAGGGGGTAAGAAAAAAAAAAATGATTTGGCTGTCTCTGAAACAAAGTTGGTGGAAAATGTTTTGCTTTGCCTGTCAGAAACGATTACACTCATTTTGCTACAAAGCTCTACTACTTCTTGAGCTGAGACAGAAAACTTGGCAGGGAGGCTGCTCTGACGTCACGGCGTGCTGCTTTTTTGCCATCCTTGAAGGAATTCGCTCGGTGCCTTCCTCCGAGATTTATCTCTTTAGGAGAACTTGTCAGAGATTTACTGCTGAAATCCCTGAGGATTTCTCAGACCAGATGTTTCCACATCAGTGGGAGGGATCTTGGCCTCGTTGCTGCTCCTGTCTGTGCAGGATGGATGGATGGATGGGATAACAAGCAGGTGGCACACCTGAGAGCTGCGTCTCCAGGGCTCTTCGTGCCCACAGGCAGGACACTGGGAAGTGGGAAGGTGCCAAGTGTTCACAGAATGGGATGAAGGGAGGGGCAGCCTGAGAGGAGAGAAGGAGCACAACTCTGCCAGCTGAGGGGCAGTGAGAATTTAGAGAAAGGCCACACACACACACACATGGGGTGGGGGCTCACCTTTGACACTGAGCTCCCTTCACATCAGAGCAACACCAATCTCATTAAAATCTTCCTTTTTTCTTCTCTCTCAGTAGTGACATTCAGTAGTGGCACAAAATAAAGGAGCTCTGTTACAATGCAGGCAACACCTCACCTGTTATGACTTGTAACAAGCAACGCTGAACTGTAACAAAGTTGGGGTGTTCCTTGTTTGTTTTGTTGCTGCTGCTTGTTTGGGGTTCTGTTTGTTGGGGTCTTTTGGTTTGTTTGGGTTTTGTGGGAGGTTTTTTGTTTATTTGTTTTTAATAACATTTAAACAGGCTGCAAGTGCACCTGGCCTTTCGTAGAATCATAGAACAGCCTGGGTTGGAAGGGACCTCAGAGATCATCTCATTCCAACCCCCTGCCATGGGCAGGGACACCTTCCACCAGCCCAGGTTGCTCAGAGCCCCATCCAACCTGGCCTGGGACACTGCCAGGGATGGGGCAGCCACAGCTTCTCTGGGCAACCTGTGCCAGGGCCTTTCACAAGTCCAGCTCCATATCCTCACTTTGTTAATATTAGCTGACAGTGCTGAAGGGTTGTATGGCTTTAGTCCCTCAAACCTCCATTGCATCAGATACACGCACACACAAATCTACTACAAAACTTCCTGCTGCAAACACCACCCATTAAAAATACTAGAGGTGCCACCAGCAGCACGTGCAACCTCCTCTCAGCCCAGGACTCCTGGCAAGGGCTTCCTGAACTTGGGCTGAAATGCTTTCCCTCACCGTGCATTTGGAAGCACCAGGGGGGCTGTGTGGCATCACTTGTGCACAAATGCAGATGGACCAAATGCCACAGCAGAGTTTTCAGTGATCACTTGTCGTTTTTGGAAATAATGCCCCTGCCTTGTGTGCAAGTGGGGCTCCGCTGCAGTATTTTGGGTTCGGGATGAGCCGAAGTCAAATGAAAGGATCAGGAGCAGGAGGGGATGGGAAATGAGGAAGGATGGAAAGAGTGAACTGCAAGGGCTGAGAGAAAACAGAAAATGCCAACAGGAGGGTAGGACGTGGGCAGGAGCCAAGGCACAGGATGGCAGGATAAACACTTGGGACCAGCTCAAGGACTGCAGGATGGAAATAAATTAAAGGATGGATATTGAATGACAGAGTGCAGGAGCAAAAGAGTGGTTGGGCAGACCCAAAAGAGCACAAAGTCCAGCTGAAGGGTGAACAGGGATCTCAAAGTGCATCTGATACTGCAGGACCTGACACAGTGTTTGTACAACTCAGGAATCTGAAGGTGCCTGACAAGTAGTTGTGAAAGCCTCCATCATTTTCTGGTGATAGGTCTGCATAGTGTTATTTTCTATCACATTCATTTGCTCACACAGCACAGGGTTGTGCTGTGAACCTAAAAACTGCGAACCTAAAAACTGTGGCTGTCAGACAGGCCAGGAACTTTTTCATATGGTGATAAATAGAAACCTTAAGTCCCTGACATACATCTACAGGGTCTCTCTATGAAAGGCATCTTAAAAAAACCCCAACATATTTACACAGAAAATACTTAAAGGATTTAGAAATAGAGGTTTTTTAAAAAAAAAGGTTTAAAAGTTACTCGTTTGCAGATAGAAGCTTGGGGAACTTATTTTCAATTTTAGTTTTTTTGAAAACCCAAGACACACACAGTGTTAAAGGCCCTTTACAGAGGTAAATCATTGAAAGCTTGGAAATACTTGCATGAAAGTTTCTAGCACCACCTGCTTTCCCTTCCCCTTCTCCCTTTATTTCCAGTACTGCGGCAAAATCTTTAGTTACACCAGGGCATGTTTTTCCCAGTACAGGAACCGGTCCTTATTCAGTGCACAGACAATACAGAGTTCCAGGAATACTCCAGGGTGATGCAGTGAATGAGGCTGTCATCTTCAACTGGGAATGTGAAAGCCAGTGTTTCCTTTCCCACATTCAGTGAAATCGCTCCTCTTTCCTATCCTAAGTGTGCCTGGCATTCCGCGAGATGAAAGGGAAGCATTTCAGACCCACAACTTCACTTGGGGCAGAATAAAGAGGCTGAAGGCACCAAAGAACCTGGCCATTGACATCTGATGCCATAGCAGTTGACTGCTCTGGTGGCTGGGAGGATGTTAACAAACACCCTTCAGCTTTGCTCCTGTTTTCTGGGAACCAAAGCAGGGGAGCTCCTGTCTCCGAGTGGTGTGCCTGGCAGCTCCAGCTGATCCTGCCTCCCTCCCCTGTTCAGCACTCTCATTTACAGATTTATGGCTCTGAGTAAGTGGGGAAGTATGAAGTTGGCTGTAATTGGTACTGTGCATAAGTGTAAATTACCATTTCAAATGGGGATGCTCTGCCAGCTATTACTTTTTTTTTTTTTTTTTTTTTTTTTTTTTTTTTTTTTTTTTTTTTTTTTTTTTTTTTTTT
>NW_020962439.1:3359-5201 GCF_003031625.1 Empidonax traillii | reverse complement strand
TGCTGGCCATCATAAAGAACTGCAGGCTCAGCATCTCCAGTGATCCAACAGCGCCCCCTGGTGACTGGCACAGGACACTACAAGTTCTGCATCTTTAGTGACCCAACGGCACCCCCTGTTGCCTGTGGTTAGAATTGCACCAAAGGGCACAAACGGAACTGTTTACTTTTTGTCCTTTGCTTGTTTATTGGTTTGTTTTTAAGGGGATTATCTGTGGGTATAGAAGCATTGTTTGGTTGTTGTACTTGTTTTCTTTCGTTCTTTCTGCTCATACACACATACCTTTTAAAAAGGGCTTTTATTTTTCCTTTTCCATAATTTTTTTTCCTTCAACTGGAGCCTCTTCATTTTAGATTTTTAATTGCATAGAGGGAGGAGTTTCGATCTTTTCTCATAACTCATCCTCAGAAAAACACCTGTGTCTCTTTTAAACTGGGACAAGAGCCCTGCACTGAACTTGCTGGTGAGACTCCCAAAATTGAATATGGTCAAACATTCTTCCCAGACAAAAGGCGGCAGGAGAGAAAGATCTTGCTGCCTGTGGAGTGCCCAGATGCCCCACCAACTGAACCTCAAAGCCAAAGGTTACAGGCTTTCTTTCCTGGGGGAAAGGCCGTGACATCACAAAGGGGCCCATGGCAGATGGGAGGGCTGCACTTTGATATTCTCTGACTTTGCTTCTTTTGTCTCCAGGGGCTATTCCAGAATGGGGAGGATGGGCCGTGACATCACAAAGGTACCCAGGACACACAAGTAGGGCTGCATTTCAGGGTTGTGGGGTGTTGGCTTTTTGGTTGCCAGGGGCCATTCTGGAGTGGAGAGGATGGGCTGTGACATCACAAAGGGGTCTTTGGAACACAGATAGGGTTGAACAGTCACATGATAAGGGCTTAGTTTTTTGGTATCCACAGGATCTTCCAGAATGGACAGGATAGACCGTGACATCACAAAAGGGCTCAAAGTACATGGGTTGGTCTGGTCTACTGGTGTGGGGTGTTGGTTCTTTGCTTGCCAGGGCCTATTCTGGAATGGAGAGAATAGGCCGTGACAAGTTGTGCCTGTCAGAACTGCAAAGATGGACCCACAAGAATCTTACATGGGGGAGATTCTCTGCTCTGCCCTGCACACCCCAGTGCTGGGGTCAAAACTCAGCCTCTCCACTTCCCTCTCCTAAGGGACTTGTTCTTAGACATCCCCTTCCCTACGCTCATTTCAAAAGCCCTCCCGGTGATTCCCAAGCCTGTACCCGGCTCTCATCCCCTCTCTGGCTCAGAGCCCTCCACTTATCTTGCAGAGAGCTGGGCCTGTGCATCCACCTTCCAAAAGCACGTCCCTTGGGCTGGCTCAGGGGTTCCTGCAGTCCCTGGGTTCTTCTCTTCCTCAGCTCCAAGAAAGGAAACCAAAATCAGTGCATGACTTGAGCAGCACATCGACCAAACCCCAACTATTCCCACACTCACCATCTCAGTCCAATTGTGGTGTTTTGTTGTTTGGTTAACATATCCTTGAGTGTTTGATGAGCACGCTCTAGCACTGCTTGACCAGTGGGGGAGTGGGAGATCCCTGTGACATGGGAGATGCCCCACATGTTGAAAAACTCTTTTAAAGACTGAGAGGTGTATGCCGGTCTGTTATCAGTTTTTACTGTTTTGTGGATGCCAAGGACTGATATTGCAGATATGCGGTGTTTTTGACATCTTGGGCCTTATCTCCTGCATGTGCTGCTGCAATGGCATCAGAACATGTGTCAATGGACACATGGATGTGTTTTAACTCTCCAAATGGTGAATAATGCCTTATACTCAACTGTCAGATGTCAAGTGGGTTAGTTCCATGAGGGTT
>NW_020962439.1:0-1365 GCF_003031625.1 Empidonax traillii | reverse complement strand
ACTTGTCCTTTCCCCGGTGCAATTTCAGACCATGTGTCAATAGTGCAGTTTTCACAGACAAATGCACTTGCAGGAGTTGTCCCTCGGATTGCGCTGCCAGCAAGAGATCGTCCCTAGAGTGAGATACGATGGTATCGGGACACTGTCGATGGGTTGGGGATAACACGTCTGCAATGACTCTTTGGCAAATGGAGGGGCTGTTCCTCCTTCCTGGTGGGAGGACTGTCCAGTGATAGCGCTGAGATGGTTCTGCTGCGTTGATGGAAGGCACTGTAAACACCAACCTACGAGAGTCTTTAGGGTTTAATGCAATGTTAAAGAAAGGATCTTTTCTATCAATAAGAACAATAGACCACTTCGAAGGTATCATTGTAGTGATGTAAGCCCTGGCTGGAGAGCCCCCATCAGCTCTATTATTTTATTGAGTTCTCTTAAATCCTGTAGCAGTCTCCACTTTCCATTGGACTTTTGTATGGTAAAAATGGGGAAATTCCAGGGACTATCAGTTGGCACGATACGTCCCTTTGCTAGTTGTTCATGTACTAGTAGGTTGATTTGCTGCAATTTCTCTCTCTTTAGGGGCCACTGGGACACCCAGATTGGCTGGTCAGAGAGCCATGTGAGGGTAGGAGATTGCGGCTCACCAGTGGCCTTTAAACTAAATTTGAGGTAGTTAGTTGGACTCCCCATTGTCCTATCATATCTCTGCCCCAGAGGGTCATTGGGATATTAAAGACATAGGGCTTTGTTGAGGCAGTTTTACCTTCTGGTCCTTCAGTCAGTAAAGTGGAGACACTTTGGAGCGGTGTCTGGGCTCCTCCTACCCCTTTGATGTCGATGCAGGGCTCCGTAGTGCTCCATTCCTTCGGCCAGTCGCTCTCTGCAAAGATTGTGATGTCTGCTCCTGTGTCTGTAAGACCTTGAACTCGAGCACATTGGGTAGTGTTGGGAAAAAATACCCTGCATGTTGGCATTGGCTGATGGAGTAAAATGGACTGTGACCACTGGACCATCGGCACAGAGTCCAAAGTGTCCCCCCCTACAGCAATGGGGGTTAAATTGGCAATGGGTGTTTCTCTGTCTTGCTCCAAAGGTGGAAATAGAGCTTTTACAGTCACTTCTAATGCCTTAGGGTTGTCTACAGTCCCTGACTGTGGGATAACTGTTAACCCTGTATTATTAGATGGAGCAGTCCCAGTTAAAATGTATTTCCAGCAGTGGTGACACAGAGCCTCCTTCTGTTGTTGTTGCACTGCCAGGACTTCAGTTAGTAGGGATTTTTTGTACGTGTTGGATCCTACACTGGGAGACAACCATGTCCATTGGAGTGGGATCTTTGAGGGACCTTATTATTTCTTGACAATC
>NW_020962438.1:0-5202 GCF_003031625.1 Empidonax traillii | reverse complement strand
CCTCCCTTTCCCGCTTTTCCTTCTCTCTCCCACAAAATTAATCTCCATTTCTCCAAAGGTCTCTCTCTCACACCCCGCTGACCCAAGCTCAAATTGATTTCTTTTTTTTTTATTTTTCCCTTTACCCCTCGCCCCTCTCTGTTTTCTGCCAGCAAAGCACAGGGAGGAGTTTTTGATTTTATATTTATTTTTATTTTTATTTTTATTTTTTAGACCTGTATTTTTTTTTTTTAATATATAGATATATAAAAAAAAACAAAACTAAACTTTGACCTCCTGGGTTCTGGGAATTAAAAATAAAATACAAGCCAAACAATAATTTAGAAGTGAAAACTAATTATTTCAAGGCAGGAAAGTGGGGAAGGAGCCTGGGGGAGGGTTTGTTTCTGTTTAAGGTGTGAGGTTGTCGAGGCAGTGGCCGGGGTTTCATTTTTCTCTTGTTTATCCCAGTTCAGGGGGTTAAGGCCACTTATTTCTTCTCTTTTTGGACAGACTGGGGGGCACAGGAGGGGCTTGGAGATGTTTTGGTGGTCCCTTCCAACCCAAAAAATTCCCTGATCTTGTTGTGGTTGACCCTGTTTGGAGGATGTGGTGGGGTGATGACAACAGGATTTTGGGCTCGATGCCCTTGAGGTGCCTTGGGAAAGGGATTCCTCTCCTCCCTAATTTCCACTTGCCACTAGCAAAGAGGGCTCTTGCAAGGAGATCACCAGCCTGGGAGCTGGGAATCTGTGCCAGCCCTGGAGCTCCCTGGGAGATGAATCTGCCAGGCCTCGACCCCATCTGCGATCCCGGTGCCAGCCGGGGCCGCTTCGGCAAGGAGCGGCTTTCGAGGAAGTTTTTCAATCCTCGGGAAAGAACCATCAGTGGGAACGTTTCCTGAAGGAGAAACCCCCGAATTTCCCATGTCTTTGTGACAAGGACATTTATAATTTTCTACGGAAGACTGAATCTGTGTGTTAACGTGGGACGAGAGCTGGTTGGTCTCCACATCCCAAAATTCCTCCTCGGATGGGAGAATTCACCAGCACGGGCAGGAAAGGAGGAGGAAACGTAATTAAGCATCCCTGTTCAATAAATTAGGTGTTAATTAGACAAAGAGGATGTTTGTGGTGTTTTAGAGAATCCCCCAGGGTGTTCCTACAGCACTGACCAACAAATCCTTCATTTTCCTTCTCCTGAGGGCAGGAGGGATGTTGGGAACAGGAGGAAGGAGGGGAAATCAAGGGGTGACTGATCCTCTGCCTCAACCCCAAGTGCCTCCAGGTGGGATTCGAGGATCTCAGAGGTCTTTTCCGACCCAATTAATTCTGGGATTCCGAGTTTTGCCTCCTGGGAAGTCAGAGAGGGATGGAGGGACGGGTGGGGCAGCTCAGGGCACCAGACTCAGCTTTTCATGGCTTGGACACCAGGAAAGTCTGGAGTTGCCCCACAAGGATCCTCCCATCTCCTGTGGGGTCACATGGAGTGCAGGGATAGTTGGATCTCCCTCTGACCTCATCCTTCCACTCCTGAGGCTGGAATTCTGCAGGAACAAATCTCCTGGAGGTTTAATCCTGTGCTGGATAAAACATCAAAACATCCCATTTACTACGGTGAGATCTTTTCCCTTCGTGCCCAACATTCCCAGGATGATCTTGGACATGAGACAGGATGTTCTGGAATGTGTTACGTGCCACGAGAGCCCGGTGAGGGAAAGAGGGGATTCACCTCGGCCAAAGAACGGAGGAAAATGTGCGTCCATTTCTGACCCTTTGGATCTTCTCCCAGAGGGAAGAAAATATCCATTCCTTCTGACTCTGTGGATCTTCTCCCAAAGGAAAATGTGTCTCCATCCCTCCTGACCCTGTGGATCTTCTCCTTCCAGTGCTTGGATAAGGAGATGGGCATTGTGAGGGCAGTGTGTGAACCTGCAACAACATCCAAGGAATTCTGTGCAGGGAAGGGTCTTCCTGCTCTTCCCTGGTCTGAAAAACGGGTGGGAATGTTTGGAAGCTCGGCCTGACCCCGTCAATCCCAGAGGACTGAGCTCCGACCAGCAGCTCTGGGAGCAGCATCCCGGTGTTCCGCAGTGAAATTCCACCCCCCCCCCCCCACCACTGGCAGGGACAGGGCACTCAGCTGCATTCCAAGGGTCAGGCTGGTGTTGGATTTCAGCTCCAGGTGGGGAAGTTGGCCCCAAAAATCCCTCGGTGTGAGCTCAGCCAAGGCACCGAGTCAGCAGGCGGGAAGTGGCTCCCTCAGCAGGTTCTGGGGGACGTTCCCAAGGACGATCCCCCTGCAGAGCCCACGTGGGGCTGGGACACCAGGAGACCACAAGCAGAGTGGGGTGGAGTAGAAGATGACGAGCAAGAAATGCTCATTTCTTGCTTTGGAGGGAATTTGGAGGGAGAGGTGGCACTGGGTGAGTGTCCCCTGGGGGCCACCAGTCCCTCAGACCCTTTGTGAGGAGCCCCTTGGCATCGAGAGGGTCAGGAAACCTTTCCCCACATCCCTAAAGCAGGAATTTTGGGGCCAGCCTTGTATGGGGGGGGGCACCCCCTGCTGCTCCAGGGGCTCAACAGGGGTCTCCCAGATGGACAGAGACGTGACCTTCAGCAGGGAGATGGAAGTGATCAACCTTGGGATCACCCATTCCCTGAAAAACCCTTTCCTGGCACTGGAAAAAAACCAGCTCCTTCTTCCCATGGGTTTTTTTTTGCTACTGTGACATCACAGCCTGGAGAGGGGTCTGAAAAGGGTTGAAGCATCCAGAAAGGAAATATTTTGGGAGCTCATCCGCAGGGAAAACCAGATCCAGGTGGCTTTGTTGCAACCTCAGGGGCTGCTCGGGTTTCTCCCGCTTTACTGTGCCAAAAAAAAACCCGGCATTGGGCGGCAGGAGGAGGGAGAAGTGGAAGTTGGGAAGGAGAATTCCCAGCAGAGAGAGCTGGGGGACATGTCCTGCCCCTCAGAAATGTTGGGATGCCAATTCCTGTTCACTGGGATGCTCCAGCAGCCAGCAGGAGGGTCCTCAGGGCAGGGTGGAATCCAGGAGCTTCCCATGGGATACGGTGGAGGTGGAGGAGGAGGCGTCGCAGTCGGGGATAAAGACCATCGGGATTTTTGGGATGTGGCCCTATCCCAACCAATGTGTCAGTGCAGGCAGTGTTCAGCTACCCTGGACTGATCAAATTAGGCACAACCCCGCTTCCAGAGCCATTGGAGAAGCTGGGAATAGGCAGGAATGCTCGAGGTTAGAGCCAACCCCTCCTGGCTGGGGACAGGAACAGGCTCTCCAGGGAAGTGTTCCTGGCCCCAATCCTTCCAGAGCTCCAGGAGGGTTTGGAAAATGCTCTCAGACACATGGTGGGATTGCTGGGATTGTCAGGAGTTGGGCTGGATGATCCTTGTGGGTTCTTTCCCACTCAGGATATTTTCTGATTCTCCTTGTCCAGGGAATTTTCTGATTCTCCTTGTCCAGGATATTTTCTGGTTCTCCTTGTCCAGGATATTTGCTGATTCTCCTTGTCCAGGGTATTTTCTGATTCTCCTCATGAAATCCCAGCAGGACTTGGGATGGGGCATCCCTGGGCTTTCCCATTCCCCACAAAGCATCTCCAACCCACAGGAATCACTCAGGTGCCCACCAGGAGCAGAAAGCAGAAACCAAAGGGCAGGAAAAATGGTTTGGGCTTTTCCTTCTTGGCTGGGCACTGGGGCAGGTCATGGTTCCCAATCCTTCCAGAGTTCCAGGAGAGTTTGGAAAATGCTCTCAGACACATGGTGGGATTGTTGGGATTGTCAGGCGTTGGGCTGGATGATCCTCGTGGGTTCTTTCCCACTCAGGATATTTTCTGATTCTCCTTGTCCAGGATATTTTCTGGTTCTCCTTGTCCAGGATATTTTCTGATTCTCCTCATGCAGATCACCAGTATTTGGGATGGGGCATCCCTGGGCTTTCCCATTCCTCACAGAGCATCTCCAACCCACGGGAATCACTCAGGTGCCCCAAAGGGGCAGAAAGGAGACACCAAAGGACAGGAAAAAAATAACCCAAAGCCCAACAATCCAACCCTCCCAACGTCACATTTCCCCAGGCTGAGACATTTCTGTGTCCATCTGATCTTGGCACTGTAATTACTGCTCCTTTCCCATTGATCCAGGAGGGACTATCGACCAGCTCCTGGAGCTCCTGGAATCCTCCCGTGACAGCCCTTAAGGGTGGATCCCTTTCCAGGAACTCCACCTGGATGTGCAGCACTCCAGGTATGGAAAAGGCCCTTTTTCCTCCCCCCTAAAAAAGCTGTTTGGGGGTGTTTCCCTTCTATCAGCTGGAGATTTATCCCCCTGGATTTCCTGGATCAGATCCAGCCCCATTTTCACTGGTGAATTAATTGTAGATTTATTAATAAAGGGCATAAAAATCCTTGGTTTTACCTTGAGTGGGGTTTTCTCTCTTTTATTTTTAATTTTAATTTTCGTTTTTATTTGTATTTTCTTTTTATTTTTATTTTTACTGTTATTTTTATTTTTATTTATTTTTTTTAATTTTCATTTTTTTTCTGGGAATTCTCCATGTTTTCAGTTTCAGAAATACCTGAAAAACAGTTTTTTTAGTTTTTCAGGGAAAACAAAATCACACACAGAAAAGGCCTCGACTCCCAGATTTTTCCTAAATGAAAACACCTCTTGAAAAAAAAAAAAAAAAAAAAAAAGCCACCAGAGGAAACCAGTCGGTTTGTCTTAAACATAAATAACATCAGGAAGGGAATTGGTGGAATTTGGGCTTTTAAAAACCATCCAAACACCACTTTTCCTGGAAATTTTAAAAGTCAGAAACTCCGTTTCCCAACTCCTTCTTCTTCAGGTGGAGTTTTATGGTGGCTTTGCATCTTTAGTTTCCTTTTTTTCCTCTTTTTTTTAATGAAAATAACCTTTTTCCCAAGGAAACCCACCATTAATCTGCCCAAATGCCACAATTTGGGGCCACCAGGTGTGTGGGAACAACTTACGCCTTTCCGGCAAGAATTCCCACAAACGGATCCCCGAGGGGAGGGGAAATTCCTGACGGAATATTTGCCAGGAATCCCTTTCAGTGGAGATAAAATTGGTTTACAGCCAGGTGGGACGATGGAAAAAGTGGGAGATGGTGAGCTCGTGGCTGCTCCATAAATACGGGATTGGGAGGTTGGATTTTCCTGCCTGGGGGAGGTTTTGGGG
>NW_020962437.1:3270-5202 GCF_003031625.1 Empidonax traillii | reverse complement strand
AAAGAAGTGCTCATTGTGCTGAAAATAACTGTACTGCCACCTATAAAACTGCACTACTAAAGGATTCATCTGCTGAATGAGTAAGGGAAAGCTTGCACCTTAACTGTATACCATTAATTATTCATCTGCTTCAGTGGAATACAGAACATACTGGAGCTTTCCTAAATTGTTTAACAGCATTGTAGGCTGTTAAAGAACTGTGCTGAAACCAAAATGTTTCAGTTATACAAATGGAACTGTATGTACTTTTATGAGCCATTATTTCATCTGGAATTTGGAATAGGTCAGTCTGAATTTAAATCATTCCAAATTCAGAGAAATTTCAGTTTCAATCTTGCCCTCAGCACCACCTCCAAAGAATGCATATTTATGTCTGTCCTTTGAATGTAGTCCTCTCTAATAATGTCCTTTTTTTTTTTTTCCCCATAAAATTTGGAGAAGGTGATCATAACCTAGATTGCACTTACTAGAATATGTGTTATCTGTTTTTAGGTAAGGAACGTAAAGATATTTATCCACTGCAGTACGTCAGTAACTCACAGGTTTTCAGTTATACAGTGTTGAGGTCATTAGAGAACACATCAGAGCAAGGAAACTCAGTCTAGATCAGATTGTGAATAACGAAAAAAATGGTTTATAGAAACCATGTGCTTGCAATAGTGCCTGAGTGTAAGCATGGAGGTGTAAAAAATATGATAAAGTTGTGATTTAGCAAAAATATAAAGCAGTTTCAGGCTTAAGTTAGAGAAATAAGGCTGCTATTACAAATAAATAAAAAAACATCTTTTCTCCCTACTAGGTATTGGAAAGATAGAGTGTAATTCAGCACGGATGTCTAACTCAAGGTTGCTGACCTTACCACAAGAATAATGTGGAGCAAGGAGAGGGTTTTCAAAGAAGAACCACGTAAAAGACCTATGGGATAGGGAGGAAGGCTTAAAGCTTAATTTATTAATTTAGAGGAGATTAAAAAAAAAGTTTAGATATTTAAATGAGGTGAAATTACTGAGAATGGAATTTGATTACCAAATCTGTAACAAAGTTTGGTGATAGAAAACCTAGAATTAGACATATTCAACCTCGAAGCAAAGCAATTTGTGCTTATTATGAGGGAAGGAACACAGTGGAACATGTTACCAGTGAAGTTAGGGGACTATTCATTATTTGGACTATTATGGTAAATTAGTGTGTGCTAATTCACTGAAAGGGGTGATTATGTGGCCTGATCAGTCAAAAGTTTGGGAAAATTTCAAGCTTTCTGGCCTTCAAATTTGTCACTGAGACCTCCTACTGCTTTATTAGGGGTCTTGAAGAAAACAGGATTCTTCAAATTGACTTCAACATGTTTGTAAAACGTTCATTTTTTCAAGTAAAATAATTCATGCACTTGATTATTAAACTGCTTTAGGAGGAGTTCAGTACTTTGTCTTCCAAGGCACAGGAGACAAATTTTGCCTCCTGTGCTTGACAATTTATTGGGTCCTGGTGTTTTGTTGCTTTGAATACCGGTTACTGATGATATAGATGTTATTGCTTTGTAGTGATATAGGGTGATATAACGAGGAATCAGTGTATTGGAATAGGGTTGAGGATTTGTGTATAAATGAAGGTTTTGTTACTCTGGCCATGCAGATGTTACATACAGTAATACTTCTATGTCAGTTCTTAAAATATGGGATATTTATATAGATATATGTGTTATACCTTTGCATTCTGGGCCCTGTTGCAGATGCTCTCTTAATAACCTCTATGAATGAATTGCTCTCAGAAATGTTTGTCAGACCTGTGACTATAAATTGTAATTTGAAATGTATTTAAAAAAAAAAAAAAAACAACAACTATCAAGGCCGATAGCAGTATTAACAAAAAACTCTAAAATACCTGGGAACGGGAGTGAACAATTTGTTTGGTAAAGACCACCACTTACTCTGA
>NW_020962437.1:0-2037 GCF_003031625.1 Empidonax traillii | reverse complement strand
CCCCCAGTTACTATATCATGTCAAACAAACGTCTGTCTTAAAAGCTAAATTGTTTAAGCAGCAGAGTGTTTTTTTAAAAAAAACATAATTTAGGCCAGTAATAAACTTGGCATTTAGCCACAGGGAAGGCCATACTGCTAATTTAAATCAGAATGGTTTTACCAATTTTGCATATTAGTTTTGTGTTGATTCGGGAAGAAAACAATTGTTCACTTGGAGTTTATGCTATTTTGAAAGTGATAGAAATAAATCCAAAGCAAATACCCTTTTTGAAGAGTATTGTCTTTGGATAAGGGAATTTATACAAAGATTTACATTTGTATAATTATACCAGTGTAACAAAAACGCAATTCTAGAAAAGCTTCAAACAATTGACATAAACTTTTAATTGGTTGTATAAATTGCTGATGGGAACCATCATGGATATATGAATCTCAAAAATAAAAATTTTTATAATGCTGTGTAAAATTCAACTTAGCAATGATGGCTGAAACCAGAAAATTAAAAAAATAAACTTTGTCAAAATTACTGAAGAAAAGTTTTTTTCCTGTAGCTATTTATAGCCTGACATAAATCAACAAAATTGTACTTAAATATATTTAATCATAAGTAATGTGTAAAACACATTATAAAATGTGGAGTAATCTGTGTGCAGTGCAATCCTGATTGAAGTATCTATTTTTAATGTTGTAATTTTTTGGTTAGTGTTTTTTTAAGCTTATTATATATTACTATTAATTAATTAAACAACTATTTAGTAAATAATTACATTTAAAAAGTTGTTATTAAAATTAAGTTTAAATGCAATTATCCGTGCTGCATTTTGAAACTGCTTATAGATTATAATTGTGAAAATGTTTATATTTGTTTGTTCCATTTTGAGATTGACATTGAAGGTTTGAGAGAGAGCGGGTAAAAAACTTCTTTCTGTACTGGAAGCTGTTTGTCTAGAATTTCAACATTGGACACTATGGGATACAAAAATTAGCTAAGGGGCTGGATGAGAAACACAACTTTTTCTGTACTTCATGTTATTCTGTTAATCATTGAAATCTTCTGCTCTGTTTCTGCAGTGACTGGTTAAATGGAAGCCACTCCTAGCATCTGGATGGTTTCTATTGCCACAGACTTTGCATAGCAGCTCCATCACCTTAGGAGGCTGCAATGAGTGGAGGAGGGGAGCAACCCGATATCCTCAGTGTGGGAATATTGGTCAAGGAACGATGGAAGGTGGTGAGTATGCCTTCTTGCAATTCTTTGTCTTCTTTAAAACTTGTTTTTAAAAAGAATTAGATTGTGCTTTGAAATTGGTTTGAAAACTCTTGTGCCATGTATTTTGCCTAATACTTACATTAAATGATGAATGTGCTTTAAAGCCACTTGTTTCTCTCATCCTACTTTGAAAAGAAGCTATGGGGATTTAAGGGGGGTTATTTTTTTTCCTGGTAAGTACCTAGGGAAGCTCTTAAATCCCGATTTAGTACCTGTTCAGAGCACAATTAGAGGAATCCTGTTAGTATATTGAATCTAGTCAGGCAGTGATTATGTCACTCCAGTTTGGAGATCAGTCAGACACCGCCCTGAAACTAGTAAGTTTGTGAGACATGTTACTACTTTATAGAAAGATCTTTCAGACCTTGCTGCTCTTCCTTTTATCTATTGGATTTTGTATCATAGATTTATTGCCGGCTGATTGATACTCATTTGACTGTGTGCCAGCACTGGCTTTACAATACGTAGCTCTGTTTCCTTTTGGTCTTCATATCCTTGATTTTCATCTTGAGGGAAATAGTATCCATTTGAAGCTATTTTTGATGGGGAAGACAGGCTGAGTTCTCGTAGTTTCTTCTCCATTCTCCTGATGACTTTATTTTTTTTTGCTTAAAATGAAAAATAAAAAAAAGGAAAACAAAAAAAGACAATTCACAATAGAGCATTGGGAGTATCTCTGTGTGTCTAGTAGGCTGTGAATGGATTCTGAATCACTTGCACCATCTTTGCTTTATATTACTCCTATATTTCAAGATTTTATTTTTA
>NW_020962436.1:3359-5205 GCF_003031625.1 Empidonax traillii | reverse complement strand
ACCTTCTTTAATATTTCAGGACAGTTTATGAGATTTCTACTGGACATCAATGTGTTGGTTTAGCACAGCATCTGAAAGGGGACGTGTGCCATAACTCGCGGTGCAGTCCCTTATTTGCTGTTATATGTATTTGTACATAGAAGGGAATTAGAGTAAGAAAAGAGTTTCCTGCAAAGGGAAATATTTTCAAAATAACATTGTCCCATAGCCTGTGGATAGTTTATTGATATAACTGGTTTACAGTAGTGACAGGAACCTGCATATCCCACATATCAGGAGATATTCCTGATATTCCTAATCAATATAGGGCATGTCTTCCTTTGTACATTTGTATTCCTTTAGTTTTGACCAAATGCAATTTCTTATTTGCCGATTTTTTCTTTTCAAAACACACTTTCTGAACATCTTTGGTTCAGAGACTTCTTCAAATGCAGATGTTCGGGCCTAGATTCATATTCACCTATACAATCAAAATAAAGAAATGGAGATTTGTTTGTTTGCAGCAGAAGTTTCTGTTTGCAGCAGAAGTTTCCTTTTCTTTTTCCGCTAACTGTAGAAAGACACCAAGATAAATACATTACAACTTAGAAACCTTAACAAGCTGTCTAAGTTTAGGTATATTTCATCTAGGTACAGTACCACTGAATGTGGTTAATATCTACAGTATTTACCTCTTACATTCACTGGTATGAAGGGGATGTCATTTTACTTCAAAAAAAGATTAAACACTATAACTTTTAGCCTCTTGATGATCGCTTTTCTTTTGCCTCACTGTTATTTATATTCCACCTATCTTACTCGATAAAATAAAATGATGATGGGTATATTTAGAACAAAGTTTTCAAATATAAAGTTCATGCTGTTCACAGGAAAGGAACATTTGACATTCATAACTACAAGAGGTCATAGAGTCAAAGACTTACTGAGTAGTAACAGACCTGTGTGAGACATCTAAGTAAAGAGAAAACAGACTAAAACTGAAGCACTGGAGAGAGAGAGGTTGCTGGAAGTAGAGAAGTTCTTACATATATGCATCATTGCAGAATTAAGTACCACGGGCATTTATAGAATAATTTGTAAAATTTTTTTTTTTTCCTTTCACCAGAAGTTTGTTGACTGAGAACAGCTGAGGAGGAAAAGAACATGGGTTATTGGCAAATTGAAGGTTGATGATTATGATACAGTCTTGGGCAAGGCGATGGTAGGTTTAGAACTTAACCAAGTAAAATTTCTGATCTTAATATAGAGAAGTATTGAAATCATTGAGAATGCAGGGAGGTGTGTCTTGAGTGACATGTACACTTTGGTCACTCAGAAGAAGTGGTATGGCAAAGGCATAGTGCAAAACACGGAAGGAGATGGAAGGTTGTCGTGGTTTTGCCCCCTCAGTCCATCCCTGGGGCTGATGATGGTTTTGTCCAGGTGATTTCCGGACAAAAAGGCCAATCAGAAGTCCAAGAACGCCTTTGCTAATTACATCTTCAAGAAAACGGAAGAGAAGGTTGTTGGCGCAGTTGGAATTAGAGTAGCAGCCATGTAGAAGAGAGGAGTACCAGGCCCGAACAGGGCCAGACTCCCTCCTCCCCCGGCTTGGGCCGGGGGGGGAGCAGGTGCAGCACTGAAGTCCTCCCTTCTCTCTTGTAAGAGAGTGAAGAGAAAAAAAAAGTTTAAAAGACGGACTGCTTGGACAGAAACCGCTGTGGAAGAATTCCAGCCGAAAGATAACGGAGCTTCCAAGGTCGAAGCTGGCAGCTGAAACTGCAGCAAGAAAAGTAAAGTGCGAAAGGGGGGGAGGCTTGTTTCCCCCCTGCCTTTCTGCTCTCTCTCCTTAGCAAGAAAAAGACTG
>NW_020962436.1:0-2369 GCF_003031625.1 Empidonax traillii | reverse complement strand
GAAGCCAACACAGAACGAGAGAGAGAGAGAAAAAGTTCCAACTGCAATAAAAGTGTGCTGCTGCTAAGAATCTGCTACTAGAAGGAAAGAACTGGAACTCCAAAGATACAGAATGAGACTACTTCTTCTCCTTGGACTGGTATAAAAAGGGAAGAAGTATTTTTGTAAATATATAACACTTCAACTTGGATAGAAATTGTTATAGATATAATTCTTTAGTTTTTAACTTATTAGTAGTATTAGTAGTTTTTATTTTACTAGTAATAAATATTTATACTATTCCCCCAAGTCCTGTCTCTCTTTTGTCTGCAAATACCTTCTCTCAACTAGTAGTAATTATGTGGAGGGTGGAAGGCAAAATTGACCCAGAACAAAACCACGACAAAGGTTCAAGTCAGCTGACCAGTTGTGGACATCTACTGCTGCTTAAATGTCTGAGAGTACCAAGGGTGTGACCTAAGAGCTAGAGGGGCCTGGTGCCCCTTCAGGGCAGCAGCCGGGGACAGGTAGGGCAGGTAGGGATGTTCCAGGTGGCACCAATGTGCAAGGAATGGGCTGGAGATGTAAAGGAGCCAGATTTGTGCAGCCTGGCAAAAGGAGGTCTAAAGAAATTACAGGTTTTTTCCAAATATCCTGGAGGAAGGATGATCCTGTCAGTAGTCCTCAACAGCTGAACCTAATTCAGGATTGAGGAAGTTGCTGTGTCATAGGAATGAGGCTTCCTCATTCGCAGAAGAAGTGGAGGGGAAGGTGGGCCAAGCAGGGGGATGCCATATGCTTCTAACAGGGAGTCTGATCTTTTCAGAGTAAGATTGTTCGAGAGAGCTCCTCATGTAAGAGGCTGAGTTTGGTGGCCCAGGAAGCCTTTTGCAGTTCAGGCTTCTCATGACCAGGAAACCATGCTGATTTTCTCTTGACCTGCCTTATGTCATAGTTTGAATGAGATATTTATAGTAATTCTTAAGTCTGTGAATCTCTCATAGCATCTGGTCTTCTTGATAATTAAAGTATTGTTTCAAAGAGTTTCTCGTAACCGAGTTTAATTTTCCTGAATTCGCATCCTGTTCTCTTCAACTTTTATTTGATTGTCTTGCCAAAAAGGTATTCCTACCTTGAGAATCCAAGTTAGGCTAGCTTGTGTTTAGAACTTGTCCCCTCTGGCTTGAGGTGCAGAAACACAGATGCTTCAAAATGAAGTTGCTTACTCCCTATTTCCAGAGATAAATTTGAATGATTACTTTTTAAACTAGATGAGTGAAAAACTGCCCTAAAAGCATGCAGAATTAATCTTCTGCCAATTGGAAATTGTGAAAAGGTGCATTTTTCACAGTGAAAGTTTTATGTATCACTTATTTCCTATTTTCCTATCTGTCAAATATATTTTTTCTGTGAATAATATGCTGGAATAATGAAATGTATGTTTGGGAGAGGAGTCATTATTTACAGTAAAGGACTGTACATAATACCTCAGAAAGCAGTTCATAAGTGAGTGTTGAGCTAGATTTGTAGTTCACATTTTAAAGTGACCTGTTTTTAAAGTTTTTGTGTTGTAATACACCAATACACGTTCTTCTGAACTTTCCCCCCCCATGGAAGAAAATACAAACTTTCTGAAGGGTGCTCCAAGTATTTGAGCTATTACCAATCTCACATAATTGCTGCTGGGTCACGGATCTATAGAGCATTATAATAGACATGCCTTTGTAAGCCAGGGAATCCCCATGACAGCTTTCTCGTTTCATCACCCTCTAGCAATGAGAATTCTCTTATTGTTACTATTTATATCTTCCACTCCTGTTCCAACTTAGCAAGGGACTTTTAATCCTGAAATTTTATTTGGGCATAAGAATAAATGACAGTATGGCCGTGTAGGCAAATTTCTGGAAAGAACTGTTCCTCTGGATTTAAGAAGCCTTATATAATACCTCATCAAGCTATTCATTAGAGCATGTTCTGTGCTATACATTTAAAGGTCTGGAATTACATGAAGCTGTCATTTTATGACTTTTGGTAAATAGGAGTTGTCAGAGTTTTGGTTTTCTATTCTATTATTTGAAGTCTTTAATGATACAAGGGCAGGAAGGGCTTAGACATCACATAAGTATACAATTTCTTGAGAAAAATGCTCTCATTTTTGTCAGGCTTTGGTCCAGATATTAATTAGGTTTTGCTGTTAGACTAGTTAACTAACCAAATTATACATTTGACTGATTCAAATCAAAGTCTTTTGTTGGGGGTTATCACCGATGGGTAACCATATTTTTCTAGACTTGTATAACTTCATTTTATGTTATCTAACTAATTAGATTGTGGAACATAGTCTACTATTGAGTCTAAATGGTCTGCTTAAATATAAATTTGATTTTGAT
>NW_020962435.1:0-5207 GCF_003031625.1 Empidonax traillii | reverse complement strand
TCTGGCCACATCTCTGCCACAGAATTTTGGAAAGTGCCTGAGAATTGCTGTAGAAAGACCCAAACTACTCTGTCTCAAACATGGTTATGCACAGTGAAAGCAAATCTCTCCTGGGCTCCAGACATTAATAATCCTACAAAGTACTCAGTGACACCACAAATCAAGCTTGCCAGTACCCAAATGAAGTGATACAGCTTATGAAGTAGTGACGTACATGTTTTATTATCCACTGGATAATAACTAGATAATTGCTTGAAGCCCAAGCTAGATTTTGTTTAGCAGACACAGAAATCAATGCTGTATTTAAGTCAGCAGTTATTTTATGCACATACACATAGCTGGCTTTCCATATCACTGGCAGAGCTATATATGTAATTAAGATTATTGCACATGTCTATTCTATAAGCACAGGCATATGGGCTATACCAAGAGCCTCTGATTCAGTGCCTTCCTGAGAGATTTGCCTGTGTACATGAAAAGCTAAGTAAGAAGCTCCATGACTTGTCTACCTGGAGTTTCTACTGCATTCCATAGTTCTTTAGAAAACTACAACAATTATGAACAGCAGCCTGATTAGTGTCTGATACCAGCCTGGTTCTTTTGGTCCCAGTAACAAAATTCAGCATTCTTACATTAGAAATGTACATTTAACTGCGTACACAAATTGCATGTATAACACGTGTAACAAGAGACTGTTTAATGCACATCAAGTAACTTTATATAAAACAGTTCAACATCTCTTAAAACTTTTGTTTATGTGGCTTGTAAAACTGCATGAATGCAGCCACAGGGTCATACTTGCATAGTGATGGAATCTGTTGAGTAGTCATGAATTATCTCGTGTCAAGCTATATAAGGCCTATTAGAAGACCTACAAATTGAGCCACAATAAAATATGTCAGCTAAAATTAAATACATATCCTTCTTTTGCTAAACACAGGCAGTCGAGTTTACCTGCTTCAGCTGACTTGGCATTTGCTTAAAAAATGCTTGCAGTGCTCATTCTGCTCACATAGAAGTTTGATGTGAGATCCCTTATAAAAGGGTTCCTGATTCAAGTCCAGTGATAGCATCAAAACTGTGTTCAGCTGACCAGTGAGCAATATGTTCAGCTACTGCTAGTCCTGAAAGTAACTTTTTGGAATTATCTATCCATATCACCCAGAAAATGGCACACACTTACTTCCTTCCATAGCTGACTAGTTTTATCTTTTGTCTGTTAATTCAGGGTTTAGACACCTGAAAATATGTGATCTGAGACAGATCAGTGAGAAATCAGCCTAGTAAGTTTATTACTATAGAACTGGAATTGTCAGCTGTCCTTGTGCTGAACAAGCACAAGGTGTGATTCTCCACAGGGGAGAGAAAGAGAAATCATTCTGTGTTGTCTCTGTTCCAAGAGTGTCAGAGCTTTGACCCCTCCTGAGGATGGGGAACACCCCAGAAGTGTGTCTGGAGAAGCATCACCAGGTGGCTGTGAATCCCCTTCAGTCAGCCACCCTTTAGGTGGTCTCAACAGAGTGCACACAAGCTGAAAAGCCTCCTTACATCACAGATGCTCCCTTATGTCAGAGTTGTCCCAGTATGCAGTGGGAACTGCTGCCCACACCATGATAATACATCAAGGGATCAACAGAAGCAGTTTCCTTGGTTGTCATTGGATCTGCCAGCATTGTACCTACATAAAACAATTGCATCTGCATGAGCAGGGGAATTAGCATTTGCAGAAATATCATTTCCAAGGACAGCACTTCAATGTGATTTTTTCCTCCTTCTCATTAGCAGAAAACTATTTACCAGCCTTCTTGTGTGTCAGTTTGCTCTCTCATGACCACTGTGTCCCCTGCCATTCTAACACGCCCTAAATCCCACAGTCTTTATAGGTAGAATCCTAGTACAGGTTTAGTTCTCTGTAAGTTTTGGTGCTATTCTAAAGGAAGTGTTAAATGAATCGGAGCAATTCAACTGTGGGGATTATTCCAGTACTCAATGATACAGAAATTCCTCAGGCTTAAACATCACCAGCATTTTGCTCTCCACCTTTCTTGGTGGCTAAGCACTGGGGAAGGAGAACACATGGAAGTGGGAATAACATTCATAGTCCTTTTTCATAGCATACAAGAACTGAAGTGGAAATGGGTAGGTACTAACTCCTGCTGCTTGGGAAATTTGCTCTGATCATGTTCCATGTGCCACCATTGCTCTAGGCTAGGGTTTGGTCATTAAATCAACTGGCACCCACCAGATCCATCTGCTTATCACATCATCAGGAGATCATTCCGAGTCAGACACAATGGACTTCACTGGAGTGGTCCCTGAGTTAAAGGACTGCAGCAGAAAGAAAGATGTACGAAAAAGACAGCAAAAACCCCCCACATCTCTGGGTGGTTTCTTCTGATTTCTGTGATCCTACCTGGGATCATACAAAACAGTGGTGTTCCAACAAGAGTTTTCTCCCTATCTGAATCCATGTGAGACCATTCCACCTTTACAGCTAGCTGAGGTTCCAGGACACGGTTTTGTTTGCTGACTTGTGAGAGTAACACAGATTACACTTCAATGGTTGTCTCTCTCCAAAAAAAAAAAAGTGTTTCTAAAAAGAGCAAGCTTTCCTTATCTCTGTTACACACCTTGCTAAGTAATGTTTTCGAGCATTCAGTTCCATATGGCACCTGCTGACATGACACACAAAATATTTATAAATGTGCAACTGCTTTTTTTTTTTTTCAGGGGGATAGTTCAGGATCTGTCTGTGGACTGCAGAGAAATGTAATTCAATATCTTGTCCTCTTATAAATGCAGATTCTGGTTTGGTGAAGCCAGCAGTCAATGTTTGTTCAAGATCAATGGCACATCTTCCTTACTAGTGAGAAACCACAAAGACACTTTTGAGGCACTTGAGAATTTTTTTTCCATACTACTGAAAATTACATGTCCAGGTTCCCTCTGTACACGAAAGCTGATAGGTGTCTGTAATTTGGTATGACAGCCAGTATGAAAAAGAGTCTGGTAATGCTGAGAAAGATCTTTTTGAAAGAAAGAAACCTAGAGATGCTCATCCAAAATGCAAGTTAAATTTATGCCATGATATTTTAGGGGCAATGCTGTGTTCTCACATTCTTTGAGACTGCTCCAGCACAAAGTTCTCCATCAGAATTGTTTGGGGTAGCCTTTCAACTGAGCTCAGGGATCTGAAAACAAGCTGCAGTTTCATTTGAGAATAAAAAACTATGGCAAAACTCAAATTAAACTGTTAAAAATCCAAGGAGATTCTGCAACTTCTCTGGGCTAGCAGTTTACATCTGAGATTAAACTTACTGAGGAAGGCAAAAAGGAGCTTCAATTAGAAATTCCTGGCAGAAACAGAACAAAAAGAAAACAAACAAATACCACCACCCCACAACAAAAACCCAAAACAAAACACACCAAAAAAAAAAAAAGAAAGAAAAGAAATAAAAAAAGCAAAAAGCCTTAAATTTGGTTTTTCTTTTTACTGAGTATTTCTGGACAAAGTGAAGGAGTTTGTTTGTCCACAGATGTGCCTTTCTGCTGCAGTCTGTGGCCAGGAGAATTCAGCGTGTGAAGTCCCAGATGTACGATCCAAAAAACAAGAGCCAAAACAGCAGCAAAAAGACAAAGTAAAAAAAATATCAAAATGAAAGAATCCTTCTCTTATCATCTTCAGGAACAGCAGTAGGCCCTGATGAAAAATATTCGGGGGGGTGGGAAGCAATGACCAAATATGTACTTCACTGTATCAATTCTGTTTCCAGGTCATTAAGTATCAGGTATTCATTGACTGATGGTTTTGGTTTGGGTGGGTTCAGTTTGGATGACTTTTGTTAGGTTTTTTTGGGGGGGGGAGTTACCTTCTTACCTTCTAAAAAAAGTAGAAAATTCTGGTTGGGACACTGTGACTCTGATCACAAGGCTGAAGCAATGAGCTTTCTGCAATGGATGTTGGTAGTTCAGATACCCTACAACAGAACCCTCTTCTTCCCTGACAGATGAAAAAACAAAGGTAGCATCCTTTGGTAAGTGCCTCACTCCTGGTCTGGCAGTACAGTGCCTGCTTTCAGCAGTGCCATAAATCTCCACTCGTGTTCCCTTTTCCTGTGCCCTGCAGCTCATTTCCTTCTAGCATAATGTAGCCTTTTCTGTTGAGAAAGTCTGTCCTGCTTTGGCAGGCTCACAACAAGCAGAAATGGTTTGCTAGAGGTTTAACTTTTTTGTGTTTGGAGCTTTTCGTGTGCCAAACTTTTCCTTTTGAGCCCCCGTTTTTTTGTTGGGCTGCGGGGGGGAGTTTCTACTCCCTGCCACCCTTTTTTTTCTTCATCTTGATTGCAGCATGATAAAATGAGAAGGCATTTGTCACTACTGAAGTGCCCCAAATATAAACCATCCTAACAGTGTTTGTTTTTTGTTGTTTTTTTTTTTTTTTTTTTTCTGCTGGTCCTGAAAAACCCAAAAGTCTCCCAAAGAGTTCTTTAGCAGATGCTCCATGGTGAAGAGCAGGGAGCCAGCAATCCAGCATGGGCTGAGCATCTCAGCATCCTAATTCCTTTTTCAATGCTCCTGTCCCACTCTGTGTAATGGGAGAGCACAGAGAATATCCCAAGCCCTGTTCTCCTGCTGAGAAAAGCCATATAATGGTAAATACATGTATTCACCTGCCAGCCTCCACAACATCTCTTTATGCAGTATTAGTTTGTTCTCCTGATGTGTTCTTCTGGCACTAAACTTTGCAATTCGGGGCAGAAGAGCGAGATTTGAAGAGTGGTTGTCTACAAATTGTTCCCATCTTCAGGAACTTGTAGATTGTGTTTTTCTGACTGCAGGGTAATGAATGAACCAATCTGGTGTTAGGGTGAGCTGTTCAAATTCTCGCTTCTGGACAGGGACATGGTTCATCATCCCTTTCAGGCAACAGAGACAAATTCCACTGGATCTCCAAGCAAGAAAGGTGGAGAGGAATATGCTGATGATGTCTAAACCTGAGGAATTTCTGTATCACTGAGTAATGGAATAACCCCCACAGCTGAATTGCTCAGATTCATTTAACACTTCCTTTAGAATAGCACCAAAACTTACAGAAAACTAAAGTCTTTCTGCTTCTGAAAGTGAAGTTGAAATTTTTTCTCTCATCCTGAAATACTGGTGTAATCACACTTGAAATGTGGGGCTAGAAGATCAACACTGTAAAACAC
>NW_020962434.1:4158-5207 GCF_003031625.1 Empidonax traillii | reverse complement strand
CTGTGCTCAGAGAGCACTCAGGCCTTGCAGCCAGAAAGGGGCTCACAAGGCCAGTGTGGAAGTGGAAAGAGCAGCTCTGCAAAGCCCAAGCTCTGCTGCTCCCTGGCAGTGCTGCTGTGCTGGGATTCTTGTGCCCTTGCCCTTTGCCAATCCCCCCTGTCCTGCAGTGTGCTGTGCTTTAGGAACAGCTGAGAAGAAGAGTCTTGGACAAAGAAGGCATTGCAGGGTCCTTTATTTTGTTTAAATACTCTCAGAGCACAAGTCATCATTTATAAAACTCTGGGTCAAATTTAATGGGTGGACAAGAAATTAGAAGGCATATACATAATATACTTAATTGCATAACAAATTTTTTCAAGAATCTTATGACCTCCCCCAAACACCTGGGCAGGAAGGCTGGGCCATTAAGGAGCCCCCTTCTGAAAGTTCCACACCAGAACACAGGCACTTTATTGCTCCTGAAAAACATCCAGTCATCATTTTCCTTATGGCATCCCTGAGCTCCTGGTTCCTCAGGCTGTAAATGAGGGGGTTCAGGGCTGGAGGCACCACTGAGTACAGAACTGACAGGGCCAGATCCAGGGATGGGGAGGAGATGGAGGGGGGCTTCAGGTAGGCAAAGAATGAGGTGCTGATGAACATGGAGACCACGGCCAGGTGAGGGAGGCACGTGGAAAAGGCTTTGTGCCGTCCCTGATCAGAGGGGATCCTCAGCACAGCCCTGAAGATCTGCACATAGGAGAAAAACATGAAAATGAAACAACCAAAACCTAAGGAACAACTTAATATAAGAAACCCAATCTCTCTAAGGTAGCCTGAGTGTGAGCAGGAGAGCTTGAGGATCTGAGGGATTTCACAGTAGAACTGGCCCAGGGCATTGCCCTGGCACAGGGGCAGGGAAAATGTATTGGCTGTGTGCAGCAGAGCACTGAGAAACCCAGAGGCCCAGGCAGCTGCTGCCATGTGGGCACAAGCTCTGCTGCCCAGGAGGGTCCCGTAGTGCAGGGGTTTGCAGATGGCAACGTAGCGGTCGTAGCACATGATGGTCA
>NW_020962434.1:0-1738 GCF_003031625.1 Empidonax traillii | reverse complement strand
AGATCCTACAAGCTGTGGGATGTGGCAGCTTTAGCAGATCCCTGCAGGAAGGGAAGTTTCAGTGTCCTCCAGCCAGAGAATTCTTCCTTCAAATCCTGGGAAGGTTTCTCCTGCAGTGAGAGCTCAGTCCCCTCCCAGCCCAGGCTGCCTCTCACCTCTCTGCCTTCTCTCCTGTGCCCTGGGTGCTGCGGGCAGTGCCCTCAGCCCTGCTGGGCTGTGCAGAGGAGCTGCTCAGCAGCAGAGCTGTGTCTTTGAAGCTGTTCTTGGTTGCCAGGAGCTCCCTGTGTGCCAGGAGCCCGGCCCAGCTCAGCAGCACAGCAACAGCCCCAGGCATTTCATCAGCCTCAGGGGTTTGGGGATGAGTCCCTGAACATCAGACCCTGAGGAGATTTGCAGGAACCTCTTGAGGAACCAAAGTGAGATTCAAACTGTATAGTTTCTTGTAGTGTTAATGGGTCCCACTGAGGGATCCAACTGAGAAAAGATCTTGTTAGAACACAAACCTGGAAAAAGTGATGACAGGTCAGAGAATCACAAAATCATCAAGGTTTGAAGAGACATTTAATATCTTTCTGTCCAACTGTCAACCAGAACCACCATAATCATTCTTAAACCATATACAGATGCTATCTGAATGCTTCCAGAGACTCAATGACTTTTCTAGGAATCTTTTTCCAGTACCTAAACATTTAGTGAAAATGAATGTAGAGGTTCAAGATGCACTGTTTCAAAAAATGACACTAAAACAAAAAAAATTTGTCAAGAAATATTAGGTCCCTCAAAGATCCCACTTCAATGGACATGGTTAAGGTGTCTTCCATTGTAGGATCCAACACGCACAACAAATCCCTACTAACTGAAATCCTGGCATTGCAACAACAACAGAAGGAGGCTCCGTGTCACCACTGCTGGAAAATACATTTTAACTGGGGCTGCTCCATCTAATAATACAGGGTTAACAGTTATCCCACAATCAGTGACTGTAGACAACCCTAAGGCATTAGAAGTGACTGTAAAAGCTCTATTTCCACCCGTGGAGCAAGACACAGAAACACCCATTGCCAATTTAACCCCCATTGCTGTAGGGGGGGACACTTTGGGCTCTGTGCCGATGGTCCAGTGGTCACAGTCCATTTTACTCCATCGGCCAGTGCTGACCTGCAGGGTACTTTTTCCCAACACTGACCAATGTGCTCCAGTTCAAGGTCTTACAGACACAGGAGCAGACATCACGATCTTTGCAGAGAGCGACTGGCCGAAGGAATGGAGCACTACGGAGCCCTGCATCGACATCAAAGGGGTAGGAGGAGCCCAGACACCGCTCCAAAGTGTCTCCACTGTACTGATTGAAGGACCAGAAGGTAAAACTGCCTCAGCAAAGCCCTCTGTCCTTAATATCCCAATGACCCTCTGGGGCAGAGATATGATAGCACAAGGGGGAGTCCAAGCAACTACCTCAAATTTAGTTTAAAGGCCACTGGTGAGCCGCAATCGCCTCATCCCTCTGTTTGCCAAAGAGTCGTTGCAGACATGTTATCTCCAACCCATCGACAGTGTCCCGATACCATCGTATCTCACTCTAGGGACGATCTCTTGCTGGCAGCGCAATCCGAGGGACAACTCCTGCAAGTGCATTTGTCTGTGAAAACTGCACTATTGACACATGGTCTGAAATTGCACCGGGGAAAGGACAAGTGACAGTTCCATGGAAATACCTTGGATTTCAAATTAAGAACAC
>NW_020962433.1:0-5208 GCF_003031625.1 Empidonax traillii | reverse complement strand
GGTTTGGGGTTTGTTTTTTTCTTTCCCCTGTGCTGGATTTTGGGAGGGAAATGTTCCAGATAATAATGATTTTGGTCGTTATTCATCGGTGATCACTGGTTGTTTATTATCTGTCATTAATTCATTGTTATAATGATTCGCTTTATTATAATCATTCATTCATTATTATAATTAATTCACTATTATATTAATTCTTTCATTATTATCAATCAGTAATTCATTATTCATAAACATTGATACATTATTATTAATCAATAATTCATTATTATTAATCATTAACTCATTATTCTTAATCATTCATTCATTATTAGTAATCATTCATTATTATAAAAATAATTAATTCACTATTATAATAATTCATTCCTTATTATCAATCATTAGTTCACTATTATTAATCATTCATTCATTATTAATAATCATTCATTCATTATAATAATTAATTCACTATTATAATAATTCTTTCATTATTATCAATCATTAGGTCACTATTATTAATCATTGATACATTATTATTAATCCATAATTCATATTAATCCATAATTCATTATTATTAATCATTAAATCTATTATTAATAATAATTAACTCTATTATTAATAATAATTCATTCATTATTAATAATCATTCATTATTATAAAAATAATTAATTCACTATTATAATAATTCATTTCTTATTATCAATCATTAGTTCACTATTATTAATCATTGTTACATTATTATTAATCATCGATAAATTATTATTATCAATTCACTATTATTAGTCATTCATTAATAATCATTCATTCATTATTATAATTAATTCACTATTATAATAATTCATTCCTTATTATCAATCATTAGTTCACTATTATTAATCATTCATTCATTATTAATAATCATTCATTCATTATAATAATTAAGTCACTATTATAATAATCATTAACTCACTATTATTAATCATTAATTCATTATTAATAATCATTCATTTATTATTATAATCATTCATTCACTATTATAATAGTTCATTATTATTATCAATCATTATTAGTTCACTATTATTAATCATTGATACGTTATTATTAATCATTGATTCATTATTATTAATCATTAACTCACTATTATTAATCCTTCATTCATTATTAATAATCATCCATAAGAATGTAATCTTAATTACATTGTTAATTATCCAGCCATAGGAACGTGACAGCCTAATTAAACATGTTAATTAATTCCAGACGTTAATCTTCCATAAGAATATGAGATATTAATTACGTTTACAATTATTATTAATTATTCAGCCACAGGAATGTGTGATCTAATTACATATGGTAATTAATAATCCATAGTGCTATGAGAGATTAATTACATAGTTAATTAATCAGCCCCAGGAATGTGAGATATCAGTTGCATATGTTAATTACTCATAAGATTATAATTCCATCTTAATTAATCATCCATAACAATATGAGGTATTAATTATATAGTTAATTATTCAGCCAGAGGAATGTGAGATGTTAATTGTACATGTTAATTAATCACCCATAATGATATGAGGTATTAATTACATATGTTAGTTAATCAGCCACAGACAGGTGAGGTGTTAATTACATATGTTAATTATCCACCCAGAGGAACGTGAGATATTAATTACGTATGTTAAATAATAATCCACAGGGATATGAGATACTATTTACATCATTAATTAATCAACCACAGGAATGGGAGGTGGCAATTGCATATGTTAATTAATCAGCCATAAGGATAGGAGATATTAATTCCAGATGTTAATTAATCAGCCATAAGGATACGAGGTGTTAATTCCAGATGTTTATTAATCAACTGTAATGATAGGAGATATTAATTCCAGATGTTAATTAATCAGCTGTAAGGATAGGAGATGTTAATTCCATAGTTAATTAATCAACTGTAAGGATAGGAGATTTTAATTCCAGATGTTAATTAATCAGCCGTAAGGATATGATATGTTAATTCCAGATGTTAATTAATCATCCATAAGGATAGGAGATGTTAATTCCAGATGTTAATTATCCACCCACAGGAATGTGAGTTGTTAATTCCAGATGTTAATTAATCATCCATGAGGATAGGAGGTGTTAATTCCCAATGTTAATTAATCATCCATGAGGATATGAGATGTTATTTCCAGATGTTAATTAATCAGCCATAAGGACAGGAGATGTTAATTGCACAGTTAATTAATGAGAAACAGGAATGTGAGATGTTAATTCCTGATGTTAATTAATCATCCATGAGGATAGATGTTAATTCCAGATGTTAATTATCCATCCATAAGGATATGAGATGTTAATTCCAGATGTTAATTAATCATCCATGAGGATATGATAATTCCATAGTTAATTAATCATCCATAAGGACAGGAGATGTTAATTGCACAGTTAATTAATGAGAAACAGGAATGTGAGATTTTAATTCCGGATGTTAATTAATCATCCATGAGGATGTGAGATGTTAATTCCAGATGTTAATTATCCATCCATAAGGATGGGAATGAGGATCCTGAGGTTGATCCTCTCCAGCCATTCCCAGGGATACAGGGCATGGATTGGATCCCCTCCAGCCATTCCCAGGGATACAGGGCATGGATTGGATCCTCTCCAGCCATTCCCAGGGATACAGGGCATGGATTGGATCCTCTCCAGCCATTCCCATGGATACAGGGCATGGATTGGATCCTCCCATCCAGCCATTCCCAGGGATACAGGGCATGGATTGGATCCCATCCAGCCATTCCCAGGGATACAGGGCATGGATTGGATCCCCTCCTGTCATTTCCAGGGCCACAGGACATGGATTGGATCCCCAAAATTCCCTGGTCCCTGCACCAACAACGCCCCCTGTCCCCCCCCCTCGGGATCTCATCCCCCTCCCACCGTATCCCGAGGCTCATCCCGAGCCCCCCGTGGGATGGGAGAGGGAAAGGGCGGGATTCTGCACCCCCAAAACGGGGACAGAACGGGTTTCACCCCACCCGGGGTGGGGACTGCCAAGGCCGGGAGTGGGGGGAACATCCCCCTGTCCCACCCCGGCCGGGAGCGGGGACAGATGGTGGCACAGTCGTGACGGCACACGGGTGGATGGACACGAGTGGATGGATGGACACCCTCGCCTGAAATCCATACCCTGTGGGGGCACACGAGTGGATGGATGGATGAATGGATGGATGGACAGATGGACATCCTCTCCTGAAATCCATTACCCCATGGGGGCACACGAGTGGATGGACACGAGTGGATGAATGGATGGATGGATGGATGGACAGATGGACATCCTCTCCTGAAATCCATTACCCCATGGGGGCACACGAGTGGATGGACACGAGTGGATGGACACAGGTGGATGGACACGAGTGGATGGATGGATGGATGGATGGATGGATGGATGGATGGACGGACATCCTCTCCTGAAATCCATTACCCCATGGGGGCATACGAGTGGATGGACACGAGTGGATGGACATGGGTGGATGGACATGGATGGATGGACGGACACCCTCTCCTGAAATCCATTACCCCCTGGGGGCACACAGGTGGATGGACACGAGTGGATGGATGGACACCCTCTCCTGAAATCCATACCCTGTGGGGGCACACGAGTGGATGGATGGATGGATGGACAGATGGACATCCTCTCCTGAATTCCATTACCCCATGACGGCACACGAGTGGATGGACACGAGTGGATGGACACGAGTGGATGGATGGACACCCTCGCCTGAAATCCATACCCTGTGGGGGCACACGAGTGGATGGATGGATGAATGGATGGATGGATGGATGGACAGATGGACATCCTCTCCTGAAATCCATTACCCCATGGGGGCACACGAGTGGATGGACACGAGTGGATGGACACGAGTGGATGGACATGGATGGATGGATGGACATCCTCTCCTGAAATCCATTACCCCCTGGGGGCACACGAGTGGATGGACACGAGTGGATGGACACGAGCGGATGGACACCCCCCGAGCAGCTTCCCCTGAAATCCATTACCCCATGGGGGCACACGAGTGGATGGACACGAGTGGATGGACACGGGTGGATGGACATGGATGGATGGACGGACACCCTCTCCTGAAATCCATTACCCCCTGGGGGCACACAGGTGGATGGACACGAGTGGATGGATGGACACCCTCTCCTGAAATCCATACCCTGTGGGGGCACACGAGTGGATGGACATGGGTGGATGGACATGGGTGGATGGACATGGGTGGATGGACATCCTCGCCTGAAATCCATTACCCCCTGGGGGCACACAGGTGGATGGATGGATGGATGGATGGATGGACATCCTCTCCTGAAATCCATTATCCCGTGGGGGCACATGAGTGGATGGACACGAGTGGATGGATGGACACCCTCTCCTGAAATCCATACCCTGTGGGGGCACATGAGTGGATGGACGCGAGTGGATGGACACGGGTGGATGGATGGACACCCTCGCCTGAAATCCATTACCCCCTGGGGGCACATGAGTGGATGGACACGAGTGGATGGACACCCCCCGAGCAGCTTCCCCTGAAATCCATTACCCCATGACAGCACACGAGTGGATGGACACGGGTGGATGGACACGGGTGGATGGACACAGGTGGAGGGATGGCCATCCTCTCCTGAAATCCATTACCCCGTGACGGCACACGAGTGGATGGATGGATGGATCCTCTCTCATCCTCTCCTGAAATCCATTACCCCGCTCTCTCTCTCTCTCTCTCTCTCTCCCGTCTCAGGGCCGCGCTGGGTACGAGCAGAGCCCCTTTTGTGCGAGGCTCTTTCCCCCCATCAGCGCTCGGGCTGCTGAATGGCCGTGACCTCCCCCCTCCCGCCGAGCCCCTTTCCTGCCTTTTCATCGCCTCTTCCCTCGTTATTGACGGCAATAAAAGGGAGAGGGGGATGAAAGGGAGCGGCCCGGCCGGCCCCGCTCGGCTCGGCAGCGCTGGCGTCACAGGCGGCCACGGCCGGGGAAGGGCAGAACGAGCCTCGCTCGGGGCCCCTCGAGTGCCGGGCTTTGGTTCGGGGGGGCCCCTCGAGTGCCGGGGCTCGGTTTGGGGGCCCCTCGAGTGCCGGAGCCCCCCTCGAGTGCCGGGGCTCTGCTGGGGGTTGAGCCCCTCGAGTGCCGGGGGTCGGCTCGGGGCCCCCCTCGAGTGTCGGGACTCGGTTTGTGGGAGCCCCTCGAGTGCCAGGATT
>NW_020962432.1:1351-5209 GCF_003031625.1 Empidonax traillii | reverse complement strand
GGGGTGGGACCCCAAGGGCAGCCCCCGACTCGATCCTGTGCCACCCCCTGCCAGGGCTCCCGGAGCAGCTGCGCTGGGGGCACGGGGGTGTTCCAGGCCCCTCACCCTTCTCCTCCAAACCCCGTTCCTGGCCCCACTTGTCCCCTGGGATGCTGAGTGTCCCCTACCCCTGCTGGGGTGCAGGGACGATGCTGCTGCCTCCCCTCCCCGCCGGATTAAGGGGTTTCTTAGTGCCGCTGTTTTCTCCCTGCCAGAGCACTTATTCCCTCCACCCAGCAGCCTCCCAATCCCCTTTAGCACTAAGCCCCTCCCGGGAACTTATTTCCGGCACCCAAATAACTTTCCAGCACTTTCCCTCCCGCTGACCTCGGCCTCAGCCCCCGGCAGAGCCATCAGGGCCCACAGCACCCACACCCACACCCACACCCACACCCACACCCACACCCGGCTTGTCCACGGCACTGCCCCGCCCCCTGGGCACAGCTGGGAGCCCAGGAGCACATCTGGGAGCCCAGGAGCACATCTGGGAGCCCAGGAGCACATCTGGGCAGGCTGGCCCCCACCTCTTTGTGCTCTGTGGTGCCCACCAACCCAGCTGGGTGGCAGGGGCAGAGTCCACGCCCACCAGCGTGATGACACACGGGTCCCCCCGAGTGTGTCCCCCCTGGGTGTGGGGGGCACCCCGTGTCCCCACAGTCACCCTGGCTGCCTTTGCCACGGCCACGACAGAGCCAGTGGCTCCTTGCCTGGCCCTGCTGTGTGCCAGGGCTGCCCGTGGGCACCGGGAGGCCACCCAGTGTCCCCCACAGTGTCCCCCAGACAGTGCCCCGTGGGGTGAGCGCTGGGCTGACGCAGGGGGGGATTTCTGCTCCCTGAGGTGACCCCTCACTGCTGTGACTGTGCTGTACCCCCCGGCCAGAGGATCCCCGTGTAGGGAGAGGCTCTGAAGGCCACCCAAGGGGACGTGGTGTCACCTCGCCTCCGGCCCTGCCTTGTTACTCAGCACTTCCAGGACACACAGTGGCCCTGGGCCAGCCCCGCTGTGCTGTGCCAGATGAGGAGACCACGCTGGACGGCTGCCAGCCACAGCCTGCACCTCACAACCTGCACCCCACAGCCTGCACCCCACAACCCACCCCCCACCGTGGCGAGGGGATGGCTGTGGGGACCGGGCTGGGCATCCTGCTCTTCCAGGACAACTGCCACGGGACACCCGCCGTGCCAGCCAGGGACCAGTGCCCCAGCGGCACATCCCAGTGGGTTCCCACGGGTCTCTGTGCAGGCATCCAGGCACGGCCACGCATCCCTGGGCATGATCACGCATCCCTGGGCACGGCCACGCGTCCCTGGGCACGGCCCAGCCTCCCCGGGGCTGCAACAAACACAGCCCTGCCCACGGGGGAGGGTCTGGAACCCCCAGCTCAGCCCTGACACCCCGAGCACGTCCCCCCCAGAGGGGCCCCTGCCTGTGCCCCAGCCCTGTCGCTGCATCTGGGCCACCCCGGTGCCCGAGGGGCTGTGCCAGAGCACGGCATGGCAGTCAGGGGGCTGGGGCTCCCTCCCCACCACCCTCACTGTGGTCACGGCCCCACAGCTGCCAAGGGCACGTAGGGGGGGTCAGGACCCCCCAGCCTCAACGGGGCAGGGGCAGGAGCAGGGCTGGGGTGGGGGCAGAGGTGCAGCCCCAGACCCCCGGCACGGCTGGGGCTGCCATGGCCCCTCTCACCCCCAGCCCCACATCCCTGAGCATCCCTGAGCCGGTGGTGGAGCCAGTTACGTGCCCCCACCCACCCTGCTCCGGCTCAGGGTGCCAGGAAGGCTTTGGGGTTGGGAGAGGGGCAGGGGTCCCCGCAGAGCTGCCAGGCCGTGCCAGGGGCTCACAGCCCTGCCCAGCCCAGCACAAAGTGGGGGGCTGGTGGGGGGCAGGTGCACAGTGTCCCCAGCACCAGCCCTGGGCACGCTCCTGGTGCCACCGGGGACGAATCTGCAGCATCACTCCCGTCACTCCCCCTCCCTGCCACAAGCTGCTTTGTTGTGCCGAGGGGGACCGGAGCTGAGCACAGCAAACTCGTGCCACCAGTGACCCACTCCCCCACGGCCCTTCCCACCCGCCTCCCTGCAGCTCCACACAGGGTTCCAAAGCACGTCCACGCCAGAGGCCAACCCCTGCCCAGCCCCACACATCGGCGTGGGTCAGGGTCTCCTGGGGGCCCTGCCTGGACACCTTGCTGAGGGCCCCCCTTGCCTGGCCACCTGGGTGTGCTCCTGGCACAGGCTCCCAATTTGGGGCCCGTTCCCACGCGCCGTGAGGGGCTGGGGGCACAGCAGGTCGTGACGGCGTGTGGGGACACGTACCTTGTACTTGATGGCCAGCAGCTCCGTGGCCTCCTGCTCCTTCCGCAGGTCCTCGATCATCTTCTCCTTCTCCTGGAGCAGCTTCTGCTTCTCCTCGCTCACCAGGCTGTGGTCGTCCTGGATAGCGGCCTTCTCCTCTTCCAGTCTCTCCTTCTGCTCCTTCAAGTAGTTCTCCATGTTCTTCTCCAGGCCGTCCTCGTTGTCGTCCTCCCCCTCGTTCTCCACGGTGCCTTCTCCGTCCACGGCTTTCTTCCTCCGGCTGCTCCTTCTCCTCTTCCTGCCCAGCATCCCGCGTTTCTCCAGCTGGGCTTTCAGCCGGACGATCTCCTCCTGGAACTCCCGCAGCAAGGTGTCCTTGGGGTCCTCGTTCACCCGGGGCTTGTTCTTGATGTTCTTGGCCCTGTTGGCGAACCTGAGCGTGGAGAGGCTCTCGTCGTAGCTGTGGGAGGCCGGGCCCAGGGTGGCCACCATGATTGTCTTGGCGTTGCCCCCCAGGGAGTCCTGCAGCAGGCGGGTCAGCTTGGAGTCCCGGTAGGGGATGTGAGTGCTCCTGCCGTCCACGAGCGCGGAGATGACGTTGCCCAGGGCGGAGAGGGAGAGGTTGATCTTGGAGGCCTCCTTGGGGCGCTCTCCGTGGGCCCCCATTTTGTTCTGGCGCTCGCTGCCGGCCAGGTCCACCAGGTTGAGCTTGCCCACGCGGATGTGCTCCTCGCCGTCCGGCCCCGTCTCGCTGCACTCGATGGTGATGAGGAAGATGGCGTGGGAGCGCGAGCTGTGCTCGTTCATGTTGGTGCTGCCCACGGAGCGCGTCTGGCTCCCCAGGTTCATCACGTGCTCGATCTCCTTGACGTTCTTGGTCACGAAGGAGGAGAGGTCCTTGATGTACACCCCCGTCTCGGGGTTCTCCTTCAGCTCCAGCTTCTTGCTCTGGTCCTTGGCGAGGAGGTCCCTGATCTCCTCCTGGTAGATCTCCAGGTACGAGGCCCTCACCAGGTACTGCTGGTTCTGGGAGCGGGAGATGTGCGTGAAGATGTGCTCGAAGGCGCTGGGGATGATGCCGCGCTTCTCCGGCTCGGCCCAGGCGCCCTGCATGGTGTAGGTCTTGCCGGTGCCGGTCTGGCCGTAGGCGAAGACGGTGCCGTTGAAGCCCTGCAGCACCGAGTCGATGAGCGGCCGCACCGTCTCATCGTACAGATCGGCCTGCTTGGAGCTGGCGTCGTACACGGCGTCGAAGGTGAAGGTCTTGGGCAGCTCCCCGGGGGCGGCGCGGGGGTTGCGGATGCTCACCTGGCCCAGCTTCACGTCCAGCTCCAAGACGCGCTCGTATCCCGCCGCCTCCTCCCGCCGGCTCATGGGCCGGCACCGGGCCACCACCCGGAGCGCCTCGCAGCCGCTGCGGGGCTTGCCGGCCATGGCGGCGGCGGGCGGGGCCGGCGGCGCAGCGGGGCTGGGGGGCTCAGCCGCGCCGCCCCCGCGGCATCCCCGGGGCCGGGGCCGGGGCCG
>NW_020962432.1:0-1299 GCF_003031625.1 Empidonax traillii | reverse complement strand
TATCCCGCCGCCTCCTCCCGCCGGCTCATGGGCCGGCACCGGGCCACCACCCGGAGCGCCTCGCAGCCGCTGCGGGGCTTGCCGGCCATGGCGGCGGCGGGCGGGGCCGGCGGCGCAGCGGGGCTGGGGGGCTCAGCCGCGCCGCCCCCGCGGCATCCCCGGGGCCGGGGCCGGGGCCGGGGCCGGGGCGGAGCGGGCGCGGGGGGCGCGGGGGGCCGGGGCGCGGCGGGGCGGCCCCGCCGGGCGCTCGCTCATGGCAGCGCGGCCGCTGCGCCCCGCCCGGTGCGGGGATGGGGCGGGCGGGGCGGGCCGGGGCGGGGCGCGGCCGGGCGGCGATTGGTGAGCGCCCCGCACGCACCCGCGCACCCGCACCCCGGCGCGCACACCGCGCCCCGCGCGCGCGCCCCCGAGCGCGGCCCCGCACCCCGCGCCCCCGAGCGCGGCCCCGAGCGCGCCCCGCACGCTCCCCCGCGCCTCCGCACCCGGGAGCGCTCCGACCCCCCCCCGGCTCCCCCCGGGCACGCCGGGAGCTGTAGTGCGGCCTTTGTGCTGCGCCCGGGGGCGGCGGCGGCGCCGGGATGCGGGGCTGGGATGCGGGGCTGGGATGCGGGATGAAGGATGCAGGACTGGGACGCAGGGCTGGGATGTGGGATGCAGGATGCGGGGCTGGGCACGGAATGAAGGATGCAGGACTGGGATGCTGCACTGGAATACAGTATTAGGATATGGGATTGGGATGTGGAATGAAGGATACAGGGCTGAGATGCAGGGCTGGGATGGAGGATGCAGAGCACAGGATTGGGATGCAGGGCAAGGAATGCAGGGTTGGAATGTGGGATAAAAAAAAAGGCAGGGTTGGGATGCAAAACTGGAATGCAGGATGCAGGATTGGGATGTGGGATGAAGAATGAAGGACTGGAATGCAGGGCTGGGATGCTGCACTGGAAGGCAGGATGTGGGTTGCAGAACGAAGGATGCGGGATTTGTATGCAGGATGCAGAGTACTTTTGTGGGATTGGGATGGAGGGAGCAGGGTCCATGATGGGGGATATGGGACTGGGATTGGGATGCAGGGAGCAGGGTCCACGATGGGGGATGGACTGGGATGCAGGGAGCAGGGTTCATGATGGGGGCTGTGGGTGCAGGATGGAGGGCAGGAGGGACTGGAGAGGCAGGGGTTGCCCAGCCCCAGCACTCGAGCAGGGACAAAACCCTTTCCTTGGGCCTGGCAGCAGGCACAGGGATAACTCCCCATCCCATCCCATCCCATCCCATCCCATCCCATCCCATCCCATCCCA
>NW_020962431.1:0-5212 GCF_003031625.1 Empidonax traillii | reverse complement strand
GAAGTTCCTGGCCCAGGTAAAAGTCCATATCTACTCATTCTTCATTTTGATTAATGCAGAAATGCCTAATGATGGCAAGCAGAACTTTGAAAGACAGGAATAGAAACTGCTACCTCTTCAGAGCCACATGACTGTCCTGGAATTATGTTCTGCATAATGTTTTAATCAAATAACAGTTTGCTTAGTAGTATGGACCATGTTGATTAGTGGAAACAGAATGCAAACATATTCTAGATAAGATTATGTAGCTCTGAAGGTGCTGGTAGGCAGACACTGTTGAGAAAATATACACATAATATTTACTTAAAACATTCCTGGAGCCTCCTTTGGTGTTATTAGTCTGTCATGAAAATCTGCAAACACACACTTATCAAAAACTCACTGCAAAACATTAGGCAGTTAGTGAAGTCAAATATAAGGGGTGGATGCCATAGCAGAGCACAGTTAATGGTTGAGCTGTGACTTAACTTACACCCAAGTGCAAACATAATTAAATTAGAAAAAGTCCTGAACCAAACGTAGAAGGTGTAGCCTGCTTGGAATGCAAAGATGAACCTATATCCCATCCTACTGAAGTAGAACTGTAGGAGGCAGAAGTCCAGAGCTGAATCCGAGTTCAAAAGTGTAAGAGAAAACAGTAGATGCCACAATATTCTACTCATTATTTTGGTATAAACTTGCACAGAATTACGTGATCTAAGAGAACAGACCTCTGGAATGCAGAGCTCATGGAACTTGGTGTGGCACTAACATGGGTGACTCTCCCTATATTAACTAAAGGCAAGTTGTTTTCAAGTTTCCTTTTTTCAGTTTGTTCAACACTAAAAATATCCTCTAAGCATAATAGTTAATTTCTTCTCTGTTCCTAATTTTTCTCACATACATGGCCATAGCAGCTGCCTGTGCAATGAAGAGGTGAAGGAGGAGCACTCAGCACACATCCCTCCATAGCAGATCTCCTCTGATTTTAAGCCAGCTCAGTGAAAATGGACTGGATCTAAATTCGCCTTAAGCAGAAGGATGATCCTTGTAAATAAATATGAAATAACATCATGTAGTTATAATTAATAAAAGAATACAAACATAATAATAGTATAAATACCTAAATACAGCAGTAGCCTTCACTATATAGTAAAGCAACTGGATTTGATCCTGGTGAGTATGTTCCACACTGTATTCCTGTGAGTCCTGTTCTGCCACAGATCTGTCATCCATCCATCCATCCATGAAAATCTGTTCCTGCAGGTCTAGATTAGAAAATGTTCCCCCCTGTTCTTTCCTTGTAACAGTATTGTTCATCATTCACTCCTCTGCTTCTCCTTACCTCTTTGTCTGTCCTAATTAGACCTCAGGGCTGCTGGTTTGTGTTCCACAGGACTGGCAAGTTTTTCCTGATCTAGACCCAGTAGAAGCAAGTAGTAAGCAAGTTATATTTTAGCTTATGTGATTTGGCAAGCATGGGCTATGACGTGGTGACAGTGAAATAATGAGCCAGCAGGTTAGCAGCAGGAGCAGAGAGCATCACTGTGATGGCTAATCTGAGATTCTTGCCATCAGTGCACCTGGACGTGTTTCTAGGAACAGACACTCAGGTTTATGTCATACTGCACCAGCCTGGAGAGATCCTGCGGGCTTGCTCAGATGAGCTGGTGTGGTTTGTATGGACCAGTGCTGTTTGGAAAAGGTGAGAGTGCAAGTCTATGTGCATGTGTGTGTCCTTGACTGGCATAGTTAACTTAATGCAGAATTAAACCTATAGCTGTCACTGTCTCATCCCAGCATGGTGACCAGCTGTGCCTGACTGATAGAACAGGCTGTTTTCCCTTTTAAAGGTATTATTTATAGCGTTATCTTTCAGGGGAAGGTGTGAGACTGGTGTGTTTGGCTGGGTAGCAGTGCCAGTATGTTCGTCTTCTGCAGGGTAGAGGTGATGTTTCTAATCAAGCTGGGGCTGAATGGACTTTGCAAGAGGAGCAAGGTGAGATTTCTAAACAACTTAAAGGATTTGGTTCGGAACAGGCATTAATCAGTCATTAAAAAGCAATTGCAAATACCATTACTTTCTGTCCATCTCTAGTGTTTCTCAAGCATGTCCCTGAAAGCTCGACACCATTCTGCAGGTTTAGCAGTAATTTGAATGCAACAAATCGTACCTGCAAAGCACAGATGTTGAGAGCTGAAAAATCTGAAGGTGCCGTATGTTTCCTGTAATTGAAAGCAGGTGCCCTGAAGGAAGCAGAGATTCTGTTTCAGTTTATGAAGTATCTAGTTGGCAGAGCAGGCAAAAAATACCTGCTAAAACTTCATTCACTAGGACTGGATAAAACAGATTAAAAGTGCTGTTTTACGATAGCTCTCAGGGGCTCAAACGAGGGATGGAGGTCCTGTTGTATGGGGCACCACGGGCAAATGGAATTCAGTGGTAGAGTTTGGTTTAGTGAATAACTGTAACTTCATGTATTTAAAGGTTGGGATGAAGGGGAAGACCATGATACATAGGCCTGTTGGATTGAGTCCAGAGGAGGCCACCAAGATGATAAGAAGAATGGAACACCTTTCCTATGAGGAAAGGCTGAGAGAGTTGGGGTTGTTTCTTCCTGGAGAAGAGATGCCTCTGGGGAGACCTTATAGCACCTTCCAGTACCTAAAGGAGTCCTGGAGAGAGCTGGAGAGAAACTTTTAACAAGGGCATGTAGTGATAAGACAAAGGGAAATGTCTTGAAGCTGAAAGAGGACAGGTTTAGATTAGATATTTGGAAGAAATTCTTTCCCATGAAGCTAATGAGGCACTGGAACAGGTTGCCCAGGGAACTTGTAGGTGCCCCATCCCTGGAAACGTTCAAGGACAGATTGGATGGGGCTTGGAGCAGCCTGGTCTATTGGAAGGTGTCCCTGCCCATGTCAAGGGGGTTGGAATGAGATGATCTTTAAGGTTCCTTCCAAACCAAACCATTCTATGATTCTAGTATATGATAGCCCTGCCTTGTGCAGCTCTGAAAACAGTCCCAGCACCTCCAGCACTTTGAGTCTATTCCAGTGTGCATTGAAGTGGATGCTGCATCCCAGTTCTGCATCTCCCAGTGGTCCCACTCCTGAACACTTGTATTATTGCCTCAGTGAACGCTCAGTGTGGTAGGCTGCCAATCTGTCTTTTTCCTTGGTTATTGTACATAAACAATCCAGGCCTAAAAATGAATAAAAACTATGAAAATTTATGCTTTTGAGGGTGACTTTCTGGGAAACAGCCTGTACAGTGAAGCCTGCAGGATAATGAACAGGAGAGAAGGGCCCAGTGTGTTCTACCTGTGGCTCCACCTGCAGACTTCACAAGGCTTTAGCGAGGGTTTTTTCATGTGTCTGTGCCTCAATTTACTTACAGACAGTAGTAAAAGCTCCAAGGGTCCTCTGAGAATTATTCAGTTGATATTTGCAGGGGTTTTTTGCCTGGTTTGTGATACTTGTGGTACATTTTAGAGCCAAATGTTATTACTCCATGAGATTTAGCAGAACTGTATTCGAGCTGAACATAGCCTGTGCACCCACAGACAGAAAAACAAAATAACAGCAAAGCACCCCAAATCATCAAAATTTACTGATGCTTCCAGCCAGCTTTGTAATGCTGCAGTTTGAGCAAGCCAGGATTATATCCCCCTCTGTTCTGTGTTTTGGTGGCTACAGCAAGCATAGGAGGACGAAACAACTTTGATCAAAACATTATTCAACGCTTTCTCGAATGAAACAGATAGTGCCTGGCACAGCATCGTTGTACAGTTATTTCATCTCCCTCAGAATACTTTTCTTAAGTTCTGAAAGTGCTGACTGACCTGTGTGCACCAGGCTCAAAGCTCTTGCTCCAAGTCTTGGACTGCCATTTAATGACTCTGCAGCACTTTCACTATATTCTTTCTCTTTGTATTGTCCACACTTTTTTCCCCTACTTCAGTACTAGGCAGACATTTTCTAGGACTTTTTCTTCTTTAGTCTATCAGACCACCTGAAAGAGAGAAAAAATGTCCTTTGTTCACTTTGTGACAGAGAACATAGATTTTGCTGAGAAAATAGTGAATTATGTTTACCACCTTTTTCTAATAGACAAGAATAGGTAGGAAAACTTGTGGGGAAAAAAAAAGTGGAAGAAAAAGCCTGATTTTCAATATATATTAGTCAGGTTTTCATTCTTTTTGACAATCTTATTTAACTGAATTAATGTTGGATCTTAATTCCAGCCAAAATATTAGAAACTAGGAATTTAATGACTGTCCCCATCATTTCTCTCTGTATAGCTCTCTATACATGAAAGGTCAATGTCAGTCAGACCTTACCATTTGGCATGAAGATGAATATAGAAGCTAAAGAGGATTTAAAAAATACATGATCTGGCATTTGAAACTGAAGTCTGGAAGTTGAGTCCTGCTTTTATTCGTTTATCTGCTGGTGACTTAGCACTTCGTCTCTGATGGGGTGTGTTTACAGATTTAATAGTCTTTTTGTCCTACTGTACAGCAGTGGAGAAAGTCCTGAAGGGGCTAAGTCAGATTTTCAGGTAGGTTGAAGAAGTGTCTGGTTGATGCTACCATTCTCCCTAGAGATATTTCTGTGCAGTGAGTATGTAGAATGGGGTTAATACTCTCCACACCTCACAGAACCTGAAAGAGAAGTCCATTTACCTAAAAATCTTTGCCAGGGATGTCTGGTCCCCTTGTTTCTTATTATTGACTGTAGAAGGAAGGGGAAGTGTCTGGGTTACTAATGTGGTGTTTACCGAGGCTTCTGTAGCTCAGTGAAATCCATCTGAGCGTTAGTGCCTTAATTTTCCCATCTGTGAGACATAGGTTATGTCTCATAGTGGAATCATGATCCTTACTGCTTCTGTGTTCAGAGTGCCTGGAGAAAGAAGGCAAAGTTAAAAGACAAGGTGGTATTCTGATCAGTGTGGTGTTTGCTCTAAAAACTGCAATATACAGCCTGAAAGTGTAGAACAGGTGCAGACATACACAGAATGAAAAACCATACTTCTTTCTGCAGTAGTGCTTTTAGGTGGTATTGTTGGGTATCTCAGGAAAGCAGTTGAATACTTCCAGCCAAGTCCTGGAAATATCCATTTTAATGTGCACAGCAAAGGTGGAGGGACCTTTGTTTATGATCTGAATATTTGCAAACAGTTGGGGTTCTGTGCACAGTCCCTCTGCATCTGCTGACTTGCTGTTGTCTT
>NW_020962430.1:3509-5212 GCF_003031625.1 Empidonax traillii | reverse complement strand
GCTTGGGCAGGGCCATGAGGAGGGGGGAGAACAAGGGCTGTGTCCAACTGTGCCAGGAGGGCTGTGCTGGGCAAGGAGGAGGAGGCTGCAGCAAACAGTGGCACTGCTGAGGGGAGAGGAGCAGGGGGAGAGACCTTGTGCCTGCCCACGCTGGGCAGGAGCTGCCCCAGGATGGCAGCTCTGAAGCACTCCCAGCATGCCCCTGGCAACAGCAGGGCAAGACTGGATTTCCAAATCAGGCTGGCAATGCAAAGAGCAGGAGTGTCCTGGTGTCACTGCAGGAGAGTTCCAGCCCTGCAGCAAGGGCACAGAAGGAGTGACCCAGTCCATGCAGTGGCCTCAGAAGATCCCACAGCATCCTGGAGATGCTGTCAGGGAGGCCAGCTCTGCTTCACAAGTTCCCAGTGCCTGTCCCAGCCTGTGCTCAAAGGGCTCCCACCTCCCAGGACTGTGCTCAGAGAGCACTCAGGCCTTGCAGCCAGAAAGGGGCTCAAAAGGACAGTGTGGAAGTGGAAAGAGCAGCTCTGCAAAGCCCAAGCTCTGCTGCTCCCTGGCAGTGCTGCTGTGCTGGGATTGTTGTGCCCTTGCCCTTTGCAAATCCCCCCTGTCCTGCAGTGTGCTGTGCTTTAGGAACAGCTGAGAAGAAGGGTCTTGGACAAAGAAGGCACTACAGGGTCCTTTTTTTTATTTAAATACTTAGAGAGCACAATTGATCATTTATAAAACCATGGGTCAAATGTAATGGGTGGACAATAAATTAGAAGGCATATACATAATATACTTAATAGCACAAAAATTTTTTTCAAGAAGAATCTGATGAGCTCCCCCAAAAACCTGAGCAGGAAGGCTGGGCCATTAAGGAGCCCCCTTCTGAAAGTTCCACACCAGAACACAGGCACTTTATTACTCTTGAAAAGCATCCAGTCATCATTTTCCTTATGGCATCCCTGAGCTCCTGGTTCCTCAGGCTGTAGATGAGGGGGTTCAGGGCTGGAGGAACCACTGAGTACAGAACTGACACAATCAGATCCAGGGATGGGGAGGAGATGGAGGGGGGCTTCAGGTAGGAAAATATGGAAGTGCTGACAAAGATGGAGACCACGGCCAGGTGAGGGAGGCACGTGGAAAAGGCTTTGTGCCGTCCCTGCTCAGAGGGGATCCTCAGCACAGCCCTGAAGATCTGCACATAGGAGAAAACTATGAAAATGAAACAACCAAACCCTAAACAGGCACTAACCACAAGGAGCCCAATTTCCCTGAGGTAGCCTGAGTGTGAGCAGGAGAGCTTGATGATCTGAGGGATTTCACAGAAGAACTGGCCCAGGGCATTGCCCTGGCACAGGGGCAGGGAAAATGTATTGGCTGTGTGCAACAGAGAAAAGAGAAACCCAGAGGCCCAGGAAGCTGCTGCCATGTGGGCACAAGCTCTGCTGCCCAGGAGGGTCCTGTAGTGCAGGGGTTTGCAGATGGCAACGTAGTGGTCGTAGCACATGATGGTCAGAAAGGAAAACTCCGTGGAGATGAAGAAGACAAAGAAAAAGACCTGAGCAGCACATCCTGCATAAGAAATCTGCCTGGTGCCCCAGAGGGAGTTGTGCATGGCTTTGGGCACAGTGGTGCAGATGCAGCCCAGGTCTGTGAGGGAGAGGTGCAGCAGGAAGAAGTCCCTGGGGGTGTGCAGGTGCTGGTCGCAGGCTACGGCG
>NW_020962430.1:0-1632 GCF_003031625.1 Empidonax traillii | reverse complement strand
CACCTCTCTGCCTTCTCTCCTGTGCCCTGGGTGCTGCAGGCAGTGCCCTCAGCCCTGCTGGGCTGTGCAGAGGAGCTGCTCAGCAGCAGAGCTGTGTCTTTGAAACTGTTCTTGGTTGCCAGGAGCTCCCTGTGTGCCAGGAGCCCAGCCCAGCTCAGCAGCACAGCAACAGCCCCAGGCATTTCATCACCCTCGGGGGCTTTGGGGATGAGTCCCTGAACATCAGACCCTGAGGAGAGTTGCAGGAACCTCCTGAGAAACCCAAGTGAGATTCAAACTGGAAAGTTTCTTGTAGTGTTAATGGGTCCCACTGAGGGATCCAACTGAGAAAAGATCTTGTTAGAGCACAAACCTGGAAACTGTGATGACAGGCCAGAGAATCACAAAATCATCAAGGTTGGAAGAGACCTTTAATATCTTTTTGTCCAACTGTAATCCAGAACCACCATAACCATTCTTAAACCATATACAGATGCTATCTGAATGCTTCCAGAGACTCAATGACTTTTCTAGGAATCTTTTTCCAGTACCTAAACATTTAGTGAAAATGAATCCAGAGGCTCAAGATGCACTGTTTCTAAAAATGGCTCTAAAACAATCAAAGATTTTTAAGAAATATTAAGGTCCCTCAAAGATCCCACTCCAATTGACGTGGTTAAGGAGTGTCACAATGTAGGATCCAACACGTACAAAAAATCCCTACTAACTGAAGTCCTGGCAGTGCAACAACAACAGAAGGATGCTCCGTGTCACCACTGCTGGAAAATACATTTTAACTGGGCCTGCTCCATCTAATAATGCAGGGTTAACAGTTATCCCACAATCAGTGACTGTAGACAACCCTAAGGCATTAGAAGTGACTGTAAAAGCTCTTTTTCCACCCGTGGAGCCAGACAAAGAAACACCCATTGCCAATTTAACCCCCATTGCTGTAGGGGGGGACACTTTGGACTCTGTGCCGATGGTCCAGTGGTCACAGTCCATTTTAATCCATCAGCCAATGCAAACCTGCAGGGTATTTTTTCCCAACACTGACCAATGTGCTCGAGTTAAAGGTCTCACAGACACAGGAGCAGACGTCACGATCTTTGCAGAGAGCGACTGGCCGAAGGAATGGAGCACTACGGAGCCCTGCATCGACATCAAAGGGGTAGGAGGAGCCCAGACACCGCTCCAAAGTGTCTCCACTTTACTGATTGAAGGACCAGAAGGTAAAATTGCCTTAACAATGCCCTATGTCTTTAATATCCCAATGACCCTCTGGGGCTGAGATATGATAGGACAATGGGGAGTCCAACTAACTACCTCAAACTGAGTTGAAAGGCCACTGGTGAGCTGCAATCTCCTGCCCTCACATGGCTCTCTGACCAGACAATCTGGGTATCCCAGTGGCCCCTAAAGGGAGAGAAATTGCAGCAAATCAACCTACTAGTACACGAACAACTAGCAAAGGGACGTATCGTGCCAACTGATAGTCCCTGGAATTTCCCCATTTTTACCATACAAAAGTCCAATGGAAAGTGGAGACTGCCACAGGATTTAAGAGAACTCAAAAAAATAATAGAGCTGATGGGGGCTCTCCAGCCAGGACTTCCATCACTACAATGATACCTTCGAAGTGGCCTATTGTTC
>NW_020962429.1:4025-5214 GCF_003031625.1 Empidonax traillii | reverse complement strand
GGTGCTGGGTGAGTTGGGGGCTGGCTGTGCCTTGGGGCTGAGCACTGGAGGGCTGCTGAGCGGGGCAGGACAGGGCCCGTGCTGGGCTCAGGGCAGGACCCAGGGAAAGGGTGTGTGGAGCAGCCGTGCAGCAATGAGGGGCAGAGCTGCTCTGGGGAGGGCAGCAGGACCATTGCTTCCTCCAGCTCCCAGGGACCTCAGAGCAAAGGGGGTGCTTTGACACCCCTTAAAGAAGATTCAGGTCACAGTCAAAAAGTAGGCAGATGCTGAAGTGCTTTAGGGCATGAGGGGCATCCACTTGGAACCAAAATCCCAACCTAAATGCATTTTGTGAGATGTGAAGACAGGAGAGAAAGGAGAGGCAGGATGGAGCCCCGAGGCTGGGAAGGTTCTGGCCCAGCACAGACTCAGCAGTGGGAACGTGGACAGGGGCTCAGGGCTGAGCTGGGTTGCTGCCCCTCTCACCAAACCCCTCTGTGCCCCATGGTGCAGGTGCTGGTGGGATGGCCCAGGACATCTGCAGCTCCCCAGGGCATGGTGAGTACAGGGACAGGGCCTGTAAAGGGAGTTAGGAGGGAGGGGAGATGGGAAGGGAGAAGGGCTTTGTTCCCCCTTTGTGCACCCCACGAGAGCAAATTCTTCTCTGCTGAGACCCAAGCCATTGGTCAGCTCGGGCAACAATAACACTCACCTTGTCCATCCCTGTGCCATCTCTCCAGGTGATCTACCAGCTCCTATCCTCTCTGTGATCCCCAGAGCTGCAGAGGACAGAGAACAGGTTTTTCTTCGGTGCCAAATTGTCTGGAACTCTCCTGCCACCCAAATCATCTTCTGCATGAATGGGGTGGAGATGCACAGGCTGAAAGCCCAACAGGGAAAAGACACCTACTATATACTTTTTCCCATGACGACGGGGAGAGCAGGGAAATACACATGTGGATACCAGTACAGGGACAACAGCAATCAAGTGAGGAACTCGGCCCTCAGTGCTCCCTGGATTCTGAGTGTCACAGGTGAGTCGTGGCACTGGGGAACAGGCAGGACAATATCACAGCCCCCCAGAGCCCATGTGAGGCAGGAGACCCTGCCCTGCCCCATGCCACGTGCCCAGGCAGTTGGGATGCTGGGGGTCAGTGCGCAGTTCAGCCCAGCCTTTGGCACCAGGGACACTCCTCCCAGTCCCAGCACA
>NW_020962429.1:0-1533 GCF_003031625.1 Empidonax traillii | reverse complement strand
GCTTGTCCCTCCCAGAATGGAAACAAGGGCTCACTCTGTGCTTTTTGCCCCCCACCAGACTCCACCATCGCCCACGCTGGACCAAAGAGGGTGAGTTGTGGCACAGCCTTGGTGCCAAAGCAGGGAGCAGGGCCCAGGGGTGGGATGTGGGTGTCAGGGTCTGTGCAGGTGGGCTGGGCTGGGGAGTCCGAAAGGGCTGATCCTAGGAAGAAAAAAAAGGGCACCACTTGCAGAGAATGACAATTACAAGAGTTTGTTTTTTTTTTTTTACCAAAAGTAAATGATTCTGTCTTTTTTTTCTGCTGCAAACACTTTCCCTTTAAAAATGGTTCTCGACTAAATGCCAGATATTGCACCAGATATTGACGATGTGTGGTGGATAAATCCATCTGAAATACATTCCCTGTGTTGTACATGGACCTGGGAGCCCCTCGAGTGAAGACATCTCCATCCCCCCGTGTCCAAAGGAACCTGGGTGTCCATAAACCAGGTGATCCAACTGCAGGTGTGCTGTTCTCTGTGCCCACAGCTGCTTTTCTTCCTTTAATAAAAGATTTGGTAATAAAAGATTTGGTTGTTGGGAACCCTCACTGCCAGGTTGTGTCTTATTATATTCCATTCATAAGTCACAAGTGGGGCCCTGGAACAGGGACCAAGGACTTGCCCTGTACCAGGGAAGAACACAGCAGCATTTGGACTTAGCTTGTTCTAAAGCTGGGGAAAGTTCTCTGAAGAAAAAAAATCAGAGGTGGAGAGAGCAGTGCTGAAAGTGGATGGGGACGTCGCTCGGCAGGACTGAGCTGGGAACTAAAAAAAAGTGAAGTTACACCCTCAAAGGGACACCAAGGAAGAAAAAGCCGCAGTGAATTCAAGGTAAAAAGCCAACATGGAAAAAACGAGTGCACAGGAAATAGACAGAGATGTAAAAGCTTTGTGTTATAAGTTACTTCTTTCCTTGAATTTTGAAGACGGCAAAAATACCTGCAGAACAAAGAAATATAGCAAGAGATTTTTATTGCAGTGCTGGTTACCCATTTCCAGCACTGGGTGCACCTCTGGATCATGCAAAAAGCACACTCTTGTTTGAAAATCACACTTTTTTTGTACCCTTTGATATCAGTTGTTGAATATTCATTCATTGTCCGTTTGTTGCCTTAAAAGGTAATTTTCCTGCTTTGGAGGTGGGTGTTACCTTTTGGCTGGTTGTAACTTATCTCCCCTGGGCTCGTACAGGGGGGTCTTGCATCATCCCCACACTGCAAGGCATGGAGGGCCTCTCTTTGTATCCACATGGCACAGAGGAATACATTTTTATTTATAATTTGTTTCCTGTTCCTGGCCGCAAAAGATTCCCTGGTGTTAGGTCCAGACAGGACCCTTCACCTTACAGACTCCATGGTACGCCTAGAAGTTAGTAAATATACAGAAATAGTTCTTTTGTTAGTACCCCCTTTTTATTTTAATTTGCTTGGAATAAAACCGGTGTCTTTACTTATCACAATCCCCCCCCCCTTTTTTTTTTTTATTTTTTTT
>NW_020962428.1:0-5215 GCF_003031625.1 Empidonax traillii | reverse complement strand
TGCAGAGGAGCTGTAAATGGAGGATTAGGAGCCTTCGGCAATCAGTGCTGCTCCACACACATTTGGAGCAGATTTCCAGGTGATAGAACTCCACACACGTCAGCGGGAATGGACGCGAGGCTGGAAAATCTTCCTCAGTAGAGTTGCAAAATGACCAGCTGCTGGTTTAAAGCTGTTCTTTTCGAGCTGAAGGATGAAACAAGGGCTTTTTAACTAATTAGCGCGTGTTAAGTGTGTTTTTTGATCCTGGTTTTGCCCAAGCACTGGGGGTTGTGTCTCAGCCCCGTGTGCCATCCACACCTGGGGATGATTTTCACAGGCACGGGGTGTTTTGGGGCTCACGAACCAACGAATCCCGGCCTGTCTGCTGAGTGCCCAGGGGAAAACAGGCTCTGTCCATCCTCCCAGGAGCAGGACTTCCCACCCCCTCTCAGAGTGACCTCCTGGCCAGCTGGATTTAGGGATTTGAGCCCTCTCTGACCAAGCCTCTTGGCCTTTGCTTCTGCTGTTTGGGGCAGCATCTTCTGGCTTTAGCTGAGACGTTTTCCAGACTGCCATTATCTCCCAGGGCTGGCCATTCCCACCATTCCCTGACCTGTATCTCGCATTATTCCCATCCTTCCAGGTCCCCCCATCCAGCTGTGTGTCCCTGTGCTGGCAGCAGGAGCCCAGCTCTGCTCCCAAACCCACCCCCCTGCACGTTTGACATCCCCACGGGAGCCCGAAGGGCCAAATAAACCCCACCCTGAGCACTCCCAGCCCTGCCCACCCATCCAAGGGGTCCCGGGGGTCCTCCCCGACATCCTTGGGCTGCACAACCTCAACCCCTCACCCCGAACAAGGTCCTTTGAACTCCCACCCTGCGGCTGCCACGAGCCGGCCGTGTCTGAACAGGGTTTGAATCGGGGGGGGGAGATGGATTTAATGCCCAGACAGGGTTTAAACTGGGGCAGATCTAAGGCGAGCCTGGCAGGTGTGATGGAAAGCAGATGCCTCCTCCTTTGGCTCTCTGCTTTTGGAGGGTCTGGTGGGAAAAGCGGGATCAGAAGCAGCAGCTTCCCGGCTGTTCTGGGGAGTGGGAGAGTCCGGGAAAGCTGGGAGAGGAGGAGAGGGGAAAGGGGAAAACAGAGGTGAGGAGGAAAGGGCACAGAAAGGTGGGATGATGCAGGGGAAAGCAGCAGCTCCTCCACAAACACAGCACTTCCCTGTCAACCTCCAAAAAAATTCACAAAATAAGTTGTTGTTTTCCTGTTTCTCTTCAAAAAACAACGTCCTTCCCCACGGTAAGCAGGGCCGTCTCGAGGATGATTCTTATTTCATCTGAGCATCCTCTTCTTTTTTTTTTTTTTTTTTTAAAGTCAAAAGTAATCTTGCCAAAAGGTGGTTCAGGTAAATGGAAAAAAAAAAAAAAAACAAACCCCAAAATATAGTATATTCTGTATATTTTCCTTTTTTTTTTTGCCTTCCAGGGCAGATTGTGGAGTCAGGGAGCTCCTGCCCATTTCTACCCCCAGGTCTGAACAGCCCCAGTGAATTAACACTGATTTATCCCGGCAGGAGACCTGGATTTTGGGCTGGGAATGGGGGCTGGAGCAGCTCTGGCCCTTGCAAAGGTGAGCAAGGCAAAGCTCAGCTCCTTCTTCTGCCACTCCCACAGCTGCAGTTGTCTCTGCACAAAGTCTGTGTGATCTATTAAACATCTCAAATCAGGATTTAATTTAGTTTTAATAAGACAGTTTGGGAGATGTTAATTAAATTGAGTGATTAAAACCACATGGGCTGGACTTGGCTAATACATTTCCTTTTTTATTAAGTCCATTAAAAAAAATAAGAGGAGATAGAAGGGGGGAAAAAAAAAAGCCCTTTGGATGCAGCAACAAATTCAAAAGCTTTTTCCTTTGATGAATTAAATGTGTCTCCAGTGTAATGAAGATGAATAAATACCAAAATAGAGGTGAATAAACACCAAAAAACCAGCCAGGTGGACCTGAATCTTCCCAGGCTCAGCAAGGCTCGGCTTAAGGATGAAGCTAAAATGGTGAAACCCCTTAAACCAAAGTGCCCAACAGGTTTCTGCACCCAGAATTCCCTCAGATTTCCACCCCCCACCTCCTGCTGGGTTGTGGATGGGAGCGATGCAGCCACACATTGTTTGTGCTCCAGCAGGGAAAACTGCAGGAATGCAACTTTTTATCATCTCCCCTAATCAGATTTTTGTCTACCTCTGGCAAAAACTGCTGCTGGGAATGTCTTTAGTTGCAGGGATTGTCAGGGTGATTGGGTTAAGCCGAAGAAAAACTCCCCGGTGCTTTGGAAATGACAAATATTTTATTAGCTGGAAGTGTAACTGGCTCTAATTAACTTAGCAGGCCTGGCTGAGTAGATTTATAAGCTTTGGAGGATATAATACGCTGGTGAGACAATCCAAGCTGACCTGGGGAGGAAATTCATCCTGTGCTTCCCAAATTAAGCTGTTCTTTAGGTCTGGCCTAAGCACAGAGAGCTCCTGGTGCTGCACAGTGTGGGGAACCCACCAAGGTTTTATCCCTGTTTTCCTCCTTCATTTCTCTGGAATTTCTCCTCTTTTTTTGCTGTTATTTATGGTGGACCAACACTGGCAGGTCACGTCTCTCACTTTGCTGATCCGCCTTGGAAGATCCTGGTCCTTCTCTATGGCCTGGGGATGGAAAGGGATTAACACCACAAGGGAGGAATTTTAGGCAGCTGATTTTATTCACCAGAGCTGGAAAACACCAGAAAACACTGGGAAGTAAAGCAAGAACCCTTTCTTTCCACATTTCCATGTTCTTCTGTCCCCCTCAAAGAGCCTCTCCACGGGTTTCAAGCTGCTCACAGTGCAGACACCGGCCCTGTTATTGTGGAGATTAAGATCTAGAATTCCAGAATTGTATTAAAAAGAGTATTTATTATATGGATCCCTGGAGGTCACTGAGCCAGGGTGGAAAAAATCAGGAATCCCAGCTGAATTGGTGGGGAAGGGATCAGGGCTTGGGGTGGGGTGGGGATTCTGGGAGAGCTGGTGGGGAAAGGACTTTTGATTTTCCTGCTGTGGGGAGATGGAAGAGTCCACACAAATAAATGGATGTGAGAATCTGTGGAGGGGTTTGCATTGGAACCTCTCAAATTTCCAGGGGCCTTGTTTCCTTCCCCGCCACAAGAACGGTTCGTTAGGAAGATAAAACCAGGAAATTTGGGGGGGTTTGGCTCTAAATGTGGATTTCTTCCCAGATTTTCCCCCTTGCAGGGAGTCCCTGAGCGCTCAGGTCTTGGGGCTCTGCAAATCCTCCCAATCCCACAGCAGGAAGGGTCATGGACCATTTCCCCAAGCCTTCTTTGCATCACAAATGATTAATCTTCCCCCTCCCGTGGGTAAAAAGAAATCACCCCCAAATATTTGGGATTCCCCTGGAGAGGCTGATCCCCTGGAAATGCATTTTCCCATCCAATCCCTCCAGGGCTGACAGAGTCATGGAGCCATCCTGAAGCACCTGCCAGGGGTTCTGAGGTGTTCCCTGCTGGAGTCACCTGTGCAAGTGCTGGAGCACCATCCTGAGCATCTCTAATTTGTATATATTTATATCTATAAACATATATATTCTATAAAATTATGGGGTTTATATATTTATTTTGATATTTAATACTTATATTTTTAATTTTCTATTTTATTTTAAAAGTTATAGTTATATTTTATTTATTTTTATTTATACTTTAATTTACATTATTTTATATTTTATATTTACATTAGTTTATATTTGAATTTTATGTCTATATTATATTTTTATATTTGTATTTATATTTTATATAGTATTTCAATTTTATATTTACATTCATTTTATAGTTATATTAATTTTGTATTTTAGTTTTGGGTTAGATTTATATTATGTTTTGTTTATTTGTATTTATACATTTATATTTTAGTTGTGTTTTTAGATTGATATTATATTCTATATTTTTGAATTTATATGCTTTATTTATGTTTATATTTTGGTTTTATTTTTAGATTGATATTATATTTTATATATTTGCATTTATATGTTTTATTTATATTTATTTCAATTTTATTACTAGATTGATAATATATTTTATACATTCATATTTTTATTTTACATATATATTCATTTTATATTTTAGGGTTTTTTTAGATTGATGTTATATTCTATATAGTTGTGTTTCTATTTTGTATTTATATTTATTTTGGGGTTATTTCTATTTTATATTATATTTTATATATTTATATATTTATATTATATTTTAATATGTATTTATATTTCATAAATTTATTTATGTTTCATATATTTATATATCATAACTATATTTATGTTTATGCTTATATTTGTATTCATATTCTAATATATGTATTTATATCCCATTTTATATATGTATTTGTATTTTATATATTTATGTATATTTTATGCATGCATTTCTATTTAATATTTACATTTATATTGTTTTATGCCTATATTTATATTCTATTTTATATATTTAAATTCTATTTTATATATTTATATTCTATTTTATATACCTATATTCTACTCTATATATGCATTTATATTTATTTATTTGTATTTTATACATGCATTTCTATTGTTTTATGCTTTTATTAATTTTCTCTCCTATATCTCTGTTCTATATCATTTCCATTCACTAATCTGTGTCCAGCTGCAGCAGGAGCTGCAGGGCCCATTGTGGGGCAGAGTTTGGGGTGTCCCAAAGGCCCCAGAGCAGCGTCCCCTGGAGCTGCTGTGCTGGGCAGGAGCCAAAGTGCCCCAAAAACCCCCCAGAGCCAGCCCTGGGTGGGGAGAGCCACCCACCCACGGGGACAGCCACGGCATTTGGGTGGCTCTGGAGAAGGTCAGCAGGGTTTCCAGGTGGGCTTTCACAGGGGTGTCCATTGGAGACCCTCTGGAAGGGGGCGGTGGGAACTCCACGGATCCAACCCCCAACCCTGCACAGCCCCATCCCCAAGAGTCACCCCCTGTGCCCCAGAGGATCATCCAAACCCTCCTGCAGCTCTGGCAGCCTTGGGGCTGTGCCCACTGCCCTGGGGAGCCTGTTCAGTGCCAACCACCCTCTGGGGGAAGAACCTTTCCCTGAGATCCAGCCTGAGCCTGCCCTGACACAGCTCCAGCCATTCCCTGGGGGCTGTCCCTGCTCCCCCCAGAGCAGAGCTCAGTCCTGCCCCTCCTCTGCCCCT
>NW_020962427.1:3553-5215 GCF_003031625.1 Empidonax traillii | reverse complement strand
TGTTACTGGGAGGTCACTGGTGGTCACTGGTCCATACTGGGAGGTCACTGGTGGTTACTGGGATATACTGGGAAGGCACTGGGTGTTACTGGGAGGTCACTGGTGGTCACTGGTCCATACTGGGAGGTCACTGGTGGTTACTGGGATATACTGGGAAGGCACTGGTGCTCACTGAGTGTTACTGGGAGGTCACTGGTGAGTACTGGTGTTTACTGGGAGGTCACTGGTGGTTACTGGGATATGCTGGGAGGGCCCTGGGTGTTACTGGGAGGTCACTGGTGGTCACTGGTCCATACTGGGAGGTCACTGGTGGTTACTGGGATATACTGGGAAGGCACTGGTGCTCACTGAGTGTTACTGGGAGGTCACTGGTGAGTACTGGTGTTTACTGGGAGGTCACTGATGCTGACTGGTGTTTACTGGTGCTGACTGGGAGCTCACTGGGAGCTCACTGGTCAGTCATTGGTGTTTACTGGTGGTCACTGGTTGGTTACTGGTGCTCACTGGTGTTTACTGGTGCTGACTGGTGGTTACTGGTGGTCACTGGTGCTGACTGGGAGCTCACTGGTCAGTAACTGATGGTTACTGGTGGTTACTGGTGCTCACTGGGAGGTCACTGGTCAGTCACTGATGGTTACTGGGAGCTCTGATGGTTACTGGGAGGTCACTGGTGCTCACTGGGGGGTTACTGGGAGGTCACTGGTGCTTACTGGTGCTCACTGGTCCTTACTGGTGCTTACTGGTCCTTACTGATATTCGGTGGCCCTTACTGGTGCTGACTGGTGCTTACTGGTGCTTACTGGTCCTTACTGGTGCTTACTGGTCCTTACTGGTGCTTACTGGTTCTTACTGGTGTTCGCTGGTCCTTACTGGTGCTCACTGGTGCTGACTGGTGCTTACTGGTGCTCTCTGGTGCTTACTGGTCTTTACTGATGCTTACTGGTGCTTACTGGTGCTCCCTGGTGCTGACTGCTGCTGACTGGTGCTTACTGGTCTTTACTGGTGCTTACTGGTCTTTACTGATGCTCCCTGGTGCTGACTGCTGCTGACTGGTGTTTACTGGTGTTTACTGGTCCTTACTGGTCCTTACTGGTGCTCACTGGTGTTTACTGGTGGTTACTGGTGCTCACTAGGAGGTCACTGGGAGGTCACTGGGAGGTCACTGGTGCTTACTGGTCCTTACTGGTGTTTGCTGGTCCTTACTGGTGTTTACTGGTCCTTACTGGTGCTCACTGGGAGCTCACTGGTGCTTACTGGTCCTTACTGGTGCTTACTGGTGCTTACTGGTGTTTGCTGGTCCATACTGGTGTTTACTGGTCCTTACTGGTGCTTACTGGTCCCCCCCAGGTCACAACCTGGACGACGTGGCCGAGACGGTTCTGATGAATTTCCTGCGCGGGGACGTCGCCCGCCTGCGCCGGGCGGCACACGAGGCTACTGGGGACACCAGTGACACCAGTGACACCAGTGGGACCACCAGGGACACCAGTGGGGACACCCACGAGGCCACCAGGGACACCAGTGACACCAGTGGAAACACCAACGGGGACATCGCCCGCCTGCGCCGCGCGGCTCACGAGGCCACTGGGGACACCAGTGACACCAGTGGGGCCACCAGGGACACCAGTGGGGACACCCACGGGGCCACCAGTGACACCAGTG
>NW_020962427.1:0-1351 GCF_003031625.1 Empidonax traillii | reverse complement strand
GTCAACAGGACCCAACAGGAACTCATCAGAACTCATCAAGAACCCACCAGAGCTCAACCAGAACCCACCAGAACTCAACCAGAACCCAACAGGACCCAACAAGAACCCACCAGAACTCAACCCCAACCGACCAGAACTCAACAAGAACCCAACAGAACCCAACAAGAACCCAACAGGACCCAACGAAAAGTCAACAGGACTCAACCAGAACCCACCAGAACTCAACAAGAACCCACCAGAACCCATCAAGAACCCAACAGAACCCAACCAGAACCCACCAGAACCCAACAAGAACCCACCAGAACTCAACCCCAACCCACCAGAACTCAACAAGAACCCAACAGAACCCAACCAGAACCCACCAGAACCCAACCAGAACCCATCAGAACTCAACCCCAACCCAACAGAACCCAACAAGAACCCAACAGAACCCAACGAAAACCCAACAGGACCCAACAAGAACCCAACAGAACCCAACAAGAACCCACCAGAACCCAACAAGAACCCAACAGAACCCAACAAGAACCCAACAGAACCCAACAAGAACCCAACAGGAGCCAATGGAAACTCAGCAGGACCCAACAGGAACTCATCAGGACTCAACCAGAACCCAACAGAACCCAACCAGAACCCAACAGGACCCAACGAAAAGTCTACAGGACCCAACCAGAACCCACCAGAACTCAACAAGAACCCACCAGAACCCATCAAGAACCCACCTGAACTCAACCCCAACCCAACAGAACTCAACAAGAACCCACCAGAATTCACCAGGAACCCACCAGAACTCAACCCCACCCCAACAGAACCCAACGAAAAGTCAACAGGACCCAACCAGAACCCACCAGAACTCAACAAGAACCCACCAGAACCCAACCAGAACCCACCAGAACTCAACCCCAACCCAACAGAACTCAACAAGAACCCAACAGAACCCAACGAAAAGTCAACAGGACCCAACCAGAACCCACCAGAACTCAACAAGAACCCACCAGAACCCAACCAGAACCCACCAGAACTCAACAAGAAACCAACAGGACCCAACAAGAACCCACCAGAACTCAACCCCAACCCAACAGGACCCAACCAGAACCCACCAGAACCCAACAAGAACCCACCTGAACTCAACAAGAACCCAACAGAACCCAACCAGAACTCATCAGAACTCAACCCCAACCCACCAGAACTCACCAAGAACCCACCAGAACCCAACCAGAACCCATCAGAACTCAACCAGAACCCAACAGAACCCAACAAGAACCCAACAGAACCCAACGAAAACCCAACAGGACCCAACAAGAACCCACCAGAACTCAACCCCACCCCAACCAAACCCGCCAAGAACCCCCCG
>NW_020962426.1:4106-5216 GCF_003031625.1 Empidonax traillii | reverse complement strand
ACAGGACACTACAAGTTCTGCATCTTTAGTGACCCAACGGCACCCCCTGTTGCCTGTGGTTAGAATTGCACCAAAGGGCACAAACTGAACTGTTGACTTTTTGTCCTTTGCTTGTTTATTGGTTTGTTTTGAAAGGGATTTTTGGGTAGGTATAGGAGTATTGTTTGGTTATTTTACTTGTTTTCTTTCATTGTTTCTGCCAATACACACATACCTTTTAATAAAGGGCTGTTATTTTTCCTTTTCCATAATTTGTTTTTCTTCAACCAGAGCCTCTTAATTTTAGATTTTTAATTGCTTAGGGAGAGGAGTTTCAATCCTTTCTCATAACTCATCCTCAGAAAAACACCTGTGTCTCTTTTAAACTGGGACAGGATCCCTGCACTGAACTTGCTGGTGAGACTCCCAAAATTGAATATGGTCAAACATTCTTCCCAGACAAAAGGTGGCAGGACAGAAAGCTCATGCTGCCCGTGGAGTGCCCAGGTGCCCCACCAACTGAACCTCAAAGCCAAAGGTTACAGGCTTTCTTTCCTGGGGGAAAGGCCATGACATCACAAAGGGACCCATGGCAGATGGGTGGGGCTGCACTGTGACATTTTGTGACGTTGACTCTTTGGTTTCCAGGGGCTATTCCAGAATGGAGAGGATGGGCTGTGACATCACAAAGGGGTCTCTAGAACACAGATAGGGTTGAACTGGCACATGGTAGGGGCTTGGTTTTTTGGTATCCACAGGCAATTCCAGAATGGACAGGATAGGCCATGACATCACAAAAGGGCTCAAAGCACATGGGTGGGTGTGGGGTGTTGGGTTTTTCCTTGCCAGGGCCTATTCTGGAATAGAGAGGATAGGTCATGACAAGTAGTGCCTGTCAGAACTGCAAAGACAGACCCACAAGAATCTTACATGGGGGAGATTCTCTGCTCTGCCCTGCACACCCCAGTGCTGGGGTCAAAACTCAGCCTCTCCAGTTCCCTCTCCTAAGGGACTTGTTCTTAGACATCCCCTCCCTTCGCTCATTTCAAAAGCCCTCCCGGCAATTCCCAAGCCTGTACCCGGCTCTCATCCCCTCTCTGGCTCAGAGCCCTCCACTTATCTTGCAGAGAG
>NW_020962426.1:0-1345 GCF_003031625.1 Empidonax traillii | reverse complement strand
ACTGATGGAAGGCACTGTAAACGTGAACCTACGAGAGCCTTTAGGGTTTAATGCAATGTTAAAGAAACGATCTTTTCTATCAATAAGTACAGGAGCCCATTTTGAAGATATCGTTGTTGGTGATGGAAGCCCTGGCTGGAGAGCCCTCATTGGCTCTATTATTTTATTGAGTTCTCATGAATGCTGTAGCAGTCTCCACTTTCCATTGGATTTCCGTATGGTAAAAATGGGGAAATTCCAGGGACTATCAGTTGGCTCGATACGTCCCTTTGCTAGTTGTTCCTGTACTAGTAGGTTGATTTAGTGCAATTTCTCTCCCTTTAGCGGCCACTGGGATACCCAGATTGGCTGGTCAGAGAGCCATGTGAGGGCAGGAGATTGCGGCTCACCAGTGGCCTTTAAATTAAATTTGAGGTAGCTAGTTGGACTCCCCGTTGTCCTTTCATATCTCTCCCATGAGGGTCATTGGGATATTAAGGACATAGGGTTTTGCTGAGGCAATTTTACCTTCTGGTCCTTCGATCAGTAAAGTGGAGACACTTTGGAGCGGTGTCTGGGCTCCTCCTACCCCTTTGATGTCGATGCAGGGCTCCGTAGTGCTCCATTCCTTCGGCCAGTCGCTCTCTGCAAAGATCGTGACGTCTGCTCCTGTGTCTGTAAGACCTTGAACTGGAGCACATTGGTGAGTGTTGGGAAAAAACACCCTGCAGGTCAGCATTGGCTGATGGAGTAAAACAGACTGTGACCACTGGACCATCAGCACAGAGTCCAAAGTGTCCCCCCCTACAGCAATGGGGGTTAAATTGGCAATGGGTGTTTCTGTGTCTGGCTCCACGGGTGGAAATAGAGCTTTTACAGTCACTTCTAATACCTTAGGGTTGTCTACAGTCACTGATTGTGGGATAACTGTTAACCCTGTATTATTAGATGGAGCAGTCCCAGTTAAAATGTATTTTCCAGCAGTGGTGACACGGAGCCTCCTTCTGTTGTTGTTGCAATGCCAGGATTTCAGTTAGTAGGGATTTGTTGTATGTGTTGGATCCTACACTGGGAGACACCTTAACCATGTCCATTGAAGTGGGATCTTTGAGGGACCTAATATTTTTTGACAATCTTTGATTGTTTTAGTGCCATTTTTAGAAACAATGCATCTTGAGCCTCTGGATTCATTTTCACTAAATGTTTAGGTACTGGAAAAAGATTCCTAGAAAAGTCATTGAGTCTCTGGAAGCATTCAGACAGCATCTGTATATGGTTTAAGAATGATTATGGTGGTTCTGGTTGACAGTTGGACAAAAAGATATTAAAGGTCTCTTCCAACCTTGATGATTTTGTGATTCTCTGA
>NW_020962425.1:3939-5216 GCF_003031625.1 Empidonax traillii | reverse complement strand
GGCTTTGCTGAGGCAGTTTTACCTTCTGGTCCTTCAGTCAGTAAAGTGGAGACACTTTGGAGCGGTGTCTGGGCTCCTCCTACCCCTTTGATGTCGATGCAGGGCTCCGTAGTGCTCCATTCCTTCGGCCAGTTGCTCTCTGCAAAGATCGTGACATCTGCTCCTATTTCTGTAAGACCTTGAACTCGAGCACATTGGTTAGTGTTGGGAAAAAATACCCTGCAGGTTGGCATTGGGTGATGGAGTAAAATGGACTGTGACCACTGGACCATCAGCACAGAGTCCAAAGTGTCCTCCCCTACTGCAATGGGGGTTAAATTGGCAATGGGTGTTTCTGTGTCTGGCTCCACGGGTGGAAATAGAGCTTTTACAGTCACTTCTAATGCCTTAGGGTTGTCTACAGTCACTGATTGTGGGATAACTGTTAACCCTGTATTATTAGATGGAGCAGTCCCAGTTAAAATGTATTTTCCAGCAGTGGTGACACGGAGCCTCCTTCTGTTGTTGTTGCACTGCCAGGATTTCATTTAGTAGGGATTTTTTGTACGTGTTGGACCCTACACTGGGAGACACCTTAACCATGTCCATTGAAGTGGGATCTTTGAGGGACCTTGATATTTCTTGACAATCTTTGATTGTTTTAGTGCCATTTTTAGAAACAGTGCATCTTGAGCCTCTAGATTCATTTTCACTAAATGTTTCGGTACTGGAAAAAGATTCCTAGAAAAGTCATTGAGTCTCTGGAAGCATTCAGATAGCATCTGTATATGGTTTAAGAATGATTATGGTGGTTCTGGTTGACAGTTGGACCAAAAGATATTAAAGGTCTCTTCCAACCTTGATGATTCTGTGATTCTCTGACCTGTCATCACAGTTTCCAGCTTTGTGCTCTAACAAGATCTTTTCTCAGTTGGATCCCTCAGTGGGACCCATTAACACTACAAGAAACTTTAAAGTTTGAATCTCACTTTGGTTCCTCAAGAGGTTCCTGCAACTCTCCTCAGGGTCTGATGTTCAGGGACTCATCCCCAAAGCCCCCAAGGCTGATGAAATGCCTGGGGCTGTTGCTGTGCTGCTGAGCTGGGCCGGGCTCCTGGCACACAGGGAGCTCCTGGTAACCAAGAACAGCTTCAAAGACACAGCTCTGCTGCTGAGCAGCTCCTTTGCCCAGCCCAGCAGGGCTGAGGGCACTGCCTGCAGCACCCAGGGCACAGGAGAGAAGGCAGAGAGGTGAGAGGCAGCCTGGGCTGGGAGGGGACTGAGCTCTCACTGCAGGA
>NW_020962425.1:0-1194 GCF_003031625.1 Empidonax traillii | reverse complement strand
AGCAGAGCTTGTGCCCACATGGCAGCAGCTGCCTGGGCCTCTGGGTTTCTCAATGCTCTGCTGCACACAGCCAATACATTTTCCCTGCCCCTGTGCCAGGGCAATGCCCTGGGCCAGTTCTTCTGTGAAATCCCTCAGATCCTCAAGCTCTCCTGCTCACACTCAGGCTACCTCAGGGAAATTGGGTTCCTTATATTAAGCTATTCTTTAGGGTGTGGATGTTTCATTTTCATTGTTTTCTCCTATGTGCAGATTTTAAGGGCTGTGCTGAGGATCCCCACTGCGCAGGGACGGCACAAAGCCTTTTCCAGGTGCCTCCCTCACCTGGCTGTGGTCTCCCTGTTCCTCAGCACCTCATTCTTTGCCTACCTGAAGCCCCCCTCCATCTCCTCCCCATCCCTGGATCTGGCCCTGTCAGTTCTGTACTCGGTGGTGCCTCCAACAATGAACCCCCTCATCTACAGCCTGAGGAACCAGGAGCTCAGGGATGCCCTGAGGAAACAGATAACTGGGTGTTTTTCAGAAGCAAAAAGCTCTCCTTGTTCTGCATGTTATGTACCTCATTAAAGGCCAATGCTCTCATGTACTTCATTAAAGCCCCACCATATCTTCTCTATTTTTTACTCCTGGTATGAGTGATAATTTTTGAGAATTTTTTATAATACCATATTCAGTTCAGTGTTTGCCTTTCTAGCCTGGCCCAGGGGCTGTACAATTTGGAAATTGTTCTCACTGTGTGCTTAAAGAAAATAAAGAACTCTGCATTGACTGGTTTCCCTGCCATCTTTCCTCTCTGACTGCTCTGGAGCTGCAGGGTCGGTGTCTCTGTGCAGAGCTGGGTGACAAAAGAGTCCCAGCAGAGCAGCCCTGCCAGGGAGCAGCAGCCCTTCTCCTCCGTGGCCTCCTCCTCCTGGCCTTGCCCACTGTCCTGCAGAGCCCTGTGTTGGTTGAGGCCTCAGTGCTCGGGCAGTCGGGGCCAGTCCTGCTGCAGGACTGGGCAGGGACTGCAGGCAGGGACAGCCACGGGCACTGCTGGCACAGAGCTGACCTCTGCAGCAGCACTGCCATCCTGCAGGGGCATCTCCTCAGGGCAGGGCCTGACAGCTTCCATCTCCTCTCCAGTTGGCTCTGCAGGCTGTGCCCAACACAAGGCCCTGCAGAGGAAAACAGCAGGAGCAGCACAAGTGTGGGAGG
>NW_020962424.1:4113-5217 GCF_003031625.1 Empidonax traillii | reverse complement strand
TGGCTCCAGCACACCAGCAGCTCTGCCCCTCCCCCTCCTGGAGCCCCAGAGTGGCCAGTGGGCCACAAGTCCCCCCTGGGGGGTGGGCACAGGGGGCAGAGCAAATCAAACCCCGCATGGTTGGACCCTCCATCTGGGCACGGGGAAGCTGCACTGGCACCAGACTGCGGGTGGGAGCTGCACTTCTCTCTCTTTCCTTACTTCTCCTTATTCTCTCAATCTCTCATAATATTTTAGGAAACTTAAAACTGGATGGGTTGGGTTTTTGCTGACCTGTCTGGGTTGGCCTGTGCTCAGTCAGTGCTTTGGGGAATGCTCTATTCTGGTGGAATGTTGCCCTTTCACCTTTTGCCAAGCTCCCTTCTTTTCTAAAGTTTACCAGGAAAAGTGTGGGTTTTGACCTCCTGAGAGGTCAAAACTGTGTTGCACCTTTTTCACTGTCTCCCTCAAGGTACTTAAAGAACTGAAGTTCTTTTTCAAATATCTGGAGGGTGGATATTTTTGATGCCTTGTCTATTTTTTAAAGGAAAACCCCTTTGAAGAGGTCATAGCTCAAACCTGGGGTCTTACAGTCACCATCCCTGGAAGTGTTCAGAAATCACTGAGGTGTGGCACTTGGGTCCACGGTTCGGTGCTGAAGATGCCAGTGCTGGGTTAATGGTTGCACTCCATGATCTAAGAGGTCTTTTCCATCCTTAACAATTCTGTGATTCTGTGGTGACTCAACCACTTCCCTGGACATTCTGTTCCAGTGCTTGATAACCCTCAGTCATCCCTTTGAGGCTGCAGCCAAGGAACAGAGCAGTGATTTTCACAGAGTTCTTGGATCACAGGATGTCCATACCCAAGGACATTTCCATCAGCACCTTGTCCTTCTGCAGATCAGAGTCACCTGAAGCCTCCAGGCCCTCCACGCTGGCAGAGACCCCTCAGGCAGCAAAGCCCTGTCCTGCCAGGCTGCACAGCCCAGCCCTGTGTCTCTCTGGCCTGGGCACAGCAGGGTTTGCTCTCCTTGGGGCACCTCAGCCCCTCTGCCATTGCCATCTGCCCCCAGCCCAGCAGGCTCTGCAGCAAAGCACGGCTGAGGGCCAGCACAGCTCTGCT
>NW_020962424.1:0-1175 GCF_003031625.1 Empidonax traillii | reverse complement strand
CTGTCCAGACCAGAGGGAAATCACAGGAAGGGCCATGGTTTGTCAGGACTTGCTTTATCTGAGTGAGCCCTGGGGGGCTTTTGGTGCTGAGTCCTTGAACCTCAGGGACTGAGGGGAGATTGTACAAACCTGTCCATAAGGGAAAGTCAGAAGGAAAACCCAAAGTATCTGGAAGCATTAATGGGTCCCACTGAGTGTCACTACTGGCAAAGTCTCTCCAGGGACTAATTAAAGTAGATTATTTGAGGCCATGATTGCACAAACCTCTTCAAAACTCAGAATCAAAAGAAAAGGCAAAGTACCTTAACAAACCTGTGGTACCTTGAAGCTTTAACAAGCCCCACTGAGGGCCATTCCTGACAAAGGCTCTCAAGGGACTCATTAGAGCAGATAATTGGAGGCCAGGACTGAACAAACCTCTCAAAGACTCAGTGTCAAAAAAAAGTGTCTTAATAAATATACCTTGAGTGCCTTGAAGCATCAATGAGCCCCACTGAGTGTCACAACTGATAGAGAATCCCAAGGGACTCATTAGAGCAGATAATTCGAGGCCATGACTGAACAAACCTCTCAAAAACTCACTTTCAAAAGGAAAAGTTCCTTCAAAACCCTTGAGTACCTTGAAGCATTAATGAGCCCCACTAAGTGTCACTGCTGACAAAGTCTCTCCAGGGACTAATTAAAGTAGATAACTTGAGACCATGATTGCACAAACCTCTTCAAAACTCAAAGGAAAAGGAAAAGTACCTTAACAAACCTGTAGTACTTTGAAGCTTTAACAAGCCCCACTGAGGATCATTCCTGACAAAGGCTCTCAAGGGACTCCTTAGAGCAGATAATTGGAGGCCAGGACTGAACAAACCTCTCAAAGACTCAGTGTCAAAAGGAAGTGTCTTAATAAACCTGGAGTACCTTGAAGCATCAATGAGCCCCACTGAGTGTCACAACTGACAGAGAATCCCAAGGGACTCCTTAGAGCAGATAATTGGAGGCCATGGCTGCACAAACCTCTCAGAGATGCAAAACCAAAAGCAAACCCCAAATTGCTCTGAAAATCCTGCAGGCCCTTGAAGCCTTAAGGAGCCCCCCGAGGGCCCCTCCTGCCAAAGCCTCCCCAGGGACTCTGCAGCAGCTCCTTGGAGGCCCTGAGTGCAGGGAGCCAAAGGCTCTGGGCA
>NW_020962423.1:3090-5219 GCF_003031625.1 Empidonax traillii | reverse complement strand
ACAGTGCCCAGAGCTCCCTTTGCCATCCCTGCTGCAGGGTGGGAGCTGCACAGAGCCAGCAGCATCCAGCTGGAGGAGCCAGGAGGATGCAGCTCTGCTTTTGTGGGAGGTAAGAGGTGGGGGTGCTGGAGCTGGAAGGGATGTTTTGCAGGCAGAGGGAGGGAGGGAGCAGGGAGAAGTGCAGCTCCCAGCAGCTGGGGCAGTGCTGGCTGGACTCGGGGCTGGGAAAGGTCCCTCAGTGGGAGGGCAGGTGAGAGCCCAGGGTGGCCCTGGCAGCCCTGGGGCTGGCAACAAGTGCAGTGGGCAAAGGAATGGAGCCTGGAGAGCTGGGCAAACAGCTGGAGGAGTTTCAAGGAGAAGCAGGAAACTGGACAAGCTGCAGCAGCTCCTTCTGTGTGTGTGGAGAAGCAGCTCTAGTGCAGCCATGAGGGAGGTGGGAAATGAACCTCAGGAGGCTGGAATGAGTCCCACCAACTGGTTAGAGGGGAACAACACATGGAATGGGAAAGCAAAGCGGGGCAGGTTCTGTTTTCAGAGAGAATCATTGACTTTTCTCTTCCTGCAGGGACACTGAGCTGGTCCAACCAAGGCAAGAAGAGCAAGTGGGCTGTGAAGGTTTGGGGCAGTCCGGAAGGTTCCTCATGCCCAAAGGATCCTGGCAAGTGCAGCCCTGGAAGAGTGAGGAATAATGAAAAGTGCCCCAGTTCCCCTGAAGCTCAGCTTTGTAAGATGTGTCTCAAGACCAGACAAAATCCTCCAGCAGTGAGCTTGGCAGAAAAGGCCCTGTGAAGCAAAGCAGCCTGAAAATCCAGAGCTGCTTGTGGATGGCAGGTGAAACTTGGAGCCCTGCCAGGTAAAGGTGTGTGATCCCCACAATCCTCTTTGTGTCCTCTGCCAGCAGCTGCCCTTGGTCATTCTTGTGGTTTGCAGGTTGTAACAAGAGCCTTGGGGATTGGCTTCTGGGAAGGGGGATCTGTTTCCTGATGGGAGTCCTTGAACTAGAAGTGAGTGTCTGTGGGAAATGAGGAGGCTGCAGGAGTGCTGGGGCTGGAGAGTCCACAGTGAGTATGGTTTGAGTGTCCTGATGTCCCTGACCCAATGCTGTGCTGTCACCAAGTCCTTCCATTCTGATTTCAATTGTCTTTAGATGTGCTGCAAGTCCTAATTGAAGTAGGAAATGCTTGTGGAAAGCTTGGTGTTCCCAGGGGAAAGCTTTAGGGAGCATGAACAAGGTCAGAGCCTGTAGGTATTACCATGAAGCTGAGATCTCTGTGGGTAAGGAAAACCCAGAATCCTTTAAAATCACAATGCCAGAATGTATTGATTGCAGTAACAGCTAAATTTGCTCATTGTGGTTTGCTTCCAGAATGTGACTGCAAGAACCTGCAAAGAGGATTGATCAGTGCAGGATGTGAGAGAAGCACCTGGAATGACAAATGTGAGTAGTTGGCAGTCTTAGATTTCAAGATGCCCTTTGCTGCATCTCCAGGAGCAAGGCAAGCCAAGAAACCTTTGCTTTTTTTCAAGGAGAAAATGCAGAACTGGGGAAGGAAGAAAAGAAGCCCCCTGAGTCCTCCCTGAGCCACAGGCAGTCCCTGAAGTGCCTTCCTGGGAATGGTAGGATGGTGAGGACTCTGCATTGCTCCCTAGGGATGTGTGGGAAGGATGCACCACTGGAAACTCCCTGGAGCTGAGTCAAGGGATTTAAAGGGACTAAGGAAGCAAAGTAAAGAAAGCAGGAGGAAGGGAACTGAGGCAGCAGCCAAGCAGCACCAAGTTCCTCTGTCAGCAGGTGAGTTGTGTTGAGGTTCCTAAGGCAGGCACTGGGGACTTTGGAGACTCCAGACAGAGAAGACCGTGGAAGCTCCTTGGAGAATCCTCTCAGAAACCTTACAGGGTAAGTGTGGATGGTTATAAGTGCTGGGGAATGTGCTGAGTGTGGAACAGGAATGCAGGGAACCAAGTGAACCCTCCTGGGATGCTGCTCCCTCCCTTCAGCTGCAGTGGAGCCCCCTGTGTGTGCACTGTGGGAGCTGATGGCCAGGACAGGCGGTGGGCTGGGATGATTGCAGGGGGTTGTGAGCAAGGAATGGCTGGCTTGTCAAAGTGCCCAGCTGAGTGTGAGAGGC
>NW_020962423.1:0-1120 GCF_003031625.1 Empidonax traillii | reverse complement strand
GGATGTGTGGTAAGGCTGATGCAAACTTTGGAAACCACCTGTAAGAGTTTGCTGCCTTGGATAGCTGGTGCAAGGGCAGCCTTTAGGCAGCTCAGGCATTCCCTGAGGAGAGCTCTGGCTCTGCCACATCTCTCTGAACTGTTTGAAGCCCCTTTGTTTGGGAGGGAAAACAAAGGACAAGGTGTGCAGAGAGCAGCCCTGACCAGGGACTTGGAGTGACTGGCATCCCTCCTGGTAAACTTTCTGGGCTGTTACCCCTGTAGGACAGGTGATAGTGCCAGTTACCACTGTGGGGAAAAAAGAGAGCCCAAAAATCTGGAAATCCTCCTGGAGGCTCCTGGCAAACAGAGTTTGCTGTGTTAGCCCTGGAGGGAGGACAGTGATACCTTTTCAGTGCTAGTAGATCGTTTGAATAGATGGCCATAAGTCTGTCCTTGTTGCACCAGGGGGCCTTATCAAGCTCCCCATATTGCAGGAGATATTCCCATGAAAGCAGAAAGCGATCCTCATCATTCTTTGCTGGCTTTAGGATGTGCCCTGCAGGAACTCCAGGAATTGACGGTGACGCCTCGGCCGATGGATTGGATGCCCCAGCCCGTCCGTTCCTGCCCAGCCCTTGGGTCCCTGTCAAGTGGTGGGACTCCCAGCCCCTCCAGGTGAAGTGGAAAGGGCCTTTGCAGGCCTTGCTGATCCTATTTCTAGCAGTTCAAGTTGCAGAAAAGGGACCTTGGGCGTTTTTATCTTGGGTCAGGAAAACTCCTTTGATTGGTAAGGAGAACAAACTGGATCCTTGCAAGTTCTCCTCTGTGTTTGTCCCTCAGCCTGTGTTCTGATTCAGGGCTGTAGCTGTTGGAGTCACTCAGGAGTCCAACTGTGCTTTAAATAAGGAGACCTTGTCCTAATGGCCAAGTGTGAGGAAACAAGGGGGATGCTGTGTGAGTTTTGAGGTGTAACGAGAGCTGATACTTTTTGCAGGGGGCTGTGGCGTGGAAACTGCAGAGAGCTGAGCCAGGGGATTGACAGGGACTAACCCAGAGTGGTGAAGAAAGAAGGAAGAAGGGAAGTGAGGCAGCAGCCAAGCAGCACCAAGTTCCTCTGTCAGCAGGTGAGTTGTGTTGAG
>NW_020962422.1:0-1282 GCF_003031625.1 Empidonax traillii | reverse complement strand
CTCATTTCTGTCCTGCCTTGTTAATTACACTGGGGAATTCTTCAGCTCATTTTCTCAGGCACAGGAATTATTATTATTTTGCTTTGTTTTTAAATTGTGCACACAAATGACAACAAAAATAGAACTGCAAGCGAAACTTACATTTTTAAGAAATCAGCCTCAGACTTCAAAAGGAAGCTGCAGTTGCTGTCCAAGGCCTTATTTCCAACCAGTTTACATGATTGGTTCCACTACATTTCAGAAGTCAAGACTTCTAAAGGAAAGACATGCCTATGATTAAGGCAACCAAACAGCACTCTGGAGATCTCACTCGGATCTCCAGCAACACCACAAATTTCCTGCTGGTTTTGGCAAATCAGTGGGCCTTCATCTAGCGTGAGCTGAGTTTTCAGCTGATGAACTTAACGAAAGTGCTCAGGATAAGCACTTGCAGAAGTGCTTAGTGCTTTGCACCTTGTGCATCTGTGTGGTAGTGGAAAGCTTTGGGGAGGACCCTCTTATAGTGAAAGGGGGTGATCCACAGAGGAGAGACCACCACCCATAGCTTCCTGCCTTGAGAGAGGAGACAAAAGGGATACCGAAGGAAAGGAGGGAGGCAGAAAAAGAGGAAGAGAGGTGAGGAAAGGAGGAAGGTGCTTCTCACCTGACTTTGAGGCCCTGAAGAGCAGGGATGGTCTGGAGGAGGGGAGTCGGAAGGGTCCCTGAGGAGCGGGACTCCCCAGAGAAGTGGGGCTGGGAGACAGAGGGCGAGGGCAGGGGACGAGGGCAGGGAGGAGCAGGCAGGCCAGGGTTCGTGGGAACGCCACTCCCCGCAGCCTCAAGCCCCCTCCCGGCCCTAGGAGCCTCCTGTGGAGCCGACAGTCGCTCTTCGCCTCCCCCAGGAGCCCTCCGGTGGGTCAGGGCAGAGCCGCCCTCCCCGCAGCCACCACCCGGTCCCGCCACCCACACAGGTGGCGCGCTGCGGCCGGTGCGAGCGCTCCCGCTGTTCCCTTGGGACGGGGTCCCTCCGCCTCCCCCCTTGTCCCCGCCTCGCTCCCCCGTCCCGGCAGCCTCTCCCGCCCCGTCCCTGTGCGGGTCATCCCGGCTCTCCGCCCGACGCCGAGAGGAAGCCGCTGCCGGGGCGATGCGCCTCCCCGCCCCGCAGGCAGAGCCCCTTCTTCCCTTCCCATCCAAGGAGACACTGGGATCTGCCTACGCTCCCCTCGGCCCTCCCCCTCGCACCCTCCCGGCTTCCTCCCTCTCGCCTTCTTTTTCTTTCTTTTTTTTTTTTTTTTTTTTTTTT
>NW_020962421.1:1857-5221 GCF_003031625.1 Empidonax traillii | reverse complement strand
CTGTCAGGGATGAGGGCCCACATCTCCTCCAGGGGAGGACCACTGAATCCAAAACACCCTTTGCTGCTTGAGAACCACTGAAGTATGTACCTTTCAAAGGCACAGATTGAGATTCTGCAAGTGGCTGCTTCTAGAGCAGTGCTTTCTTTATGGTGCTTAGTCTCAGTAAGGCCAGTCATATATTTCTTGGGATTGAGTAACCTGGAGGAAATCTGTGTGGCGGCAGGATAAAATGCATTGAGAAAAGCCAACTAAAGGGAAAATTCAGCTGCTTTACGTGATGTTATTCTGTTTCCTGGGACTTACAATATATACTGCATACACTAGATGGCAATGTAATACCTGAATAAAGTGGTTACCACTAAATTCAACAAAAAGTGCTTTCAGGTAGGCACTACGAACTCTTTCAAAGTAATAGCTTTATCTTGAATCTTTTACAGTAAATATTCTAACACAAGGAAAAAAAACACTGGACAAATTCAGATCAGTAGAGGACCACTGAATTTGATTATTACTCTTTCTCATTTGTTTAATGACTTATATGTATTTGTCACATAGCTTAATAATTATTTCTTAAGGTAAACTCTGTTAGTGTGTAGTTTCATGACCTTTGTTATGTTTTGATCTCCTATCCCTGTTTGACCCTAGCTCAAATAGCTTTGAAACATCCTTCCCGTATATTCCCGTTAGAATACTTTAGATATTGCAGATGTTCCCTTTTCATTTCCTCTATTTTTTTCCGATGAGCAAAAGCCTGTGTAATAATTTGGTAATGTTTCTGGGACACTAGGAAGCTCTGCTGCGTGTATATCTCAGGTCCACCTTTTTCTCAGGCTTTGCTGTACCTTTCTGGATTTAGCCCAGGCATAGATAAGTCTGAGATAATATTTGATTTAACACATACTGTACTTTTCGTATCTTTTGGTGATTGTCTCATTCATCTAGAACCAGTACTGAATCTTCAGTAAGGTTTTGTAATATACTGAAAACCTTTTTCTCTACCGTGTTACCTTTTTGCAAAAAAAAATTACTATTTATTTGTTTCAGATATGATTTAAATAAAATTTAAGGGAGATCTACTGTCCTGAGCTCAAAGCAGAAATTCTAGTTGACTGTTTTGTAGTGCTGCTGTCATTAAGAATAAAACAGGAAAATTGGTGTGTTACAGCTTTTAAATGATAAGAGAAAAAGTCAATATTGCAATTTTAACATGTTGAACTTTCCATGTAAATTCAGATCCAATTCATCCTCTTTACACCTTGCTTTGTTGTGCAATCAGAATGAAATGCTCCCCAGTGAAATTCTTGCTGTTGTTTCCAGTCAATGAATGATTAGTGGGACACTCTAGGTATGAAGAGCTGCTGTAACACAAGGCAACAGTGATCCCACATGTCCCTCAAGAATCCACCCTGCCAGATATCCTACATCCCACGTAGCTGCTCAACTTTGTTTCTCAGATGTTAATTTTCTATCTCCTACTTAAATCTTTTGGTATTTTCCTCACTAGAGCAATTTCTTTCTCTCTCTGTTTATTATTTCCATCCTGTCCACTCATCTGCTTTTTTTAGCTCCCTTTTCCTTCCTCCTACTTCACTGTATAGAACCTACAGAGAACAAGAACTTATACATTGGTTTAAAGGAATTAACAGAAACATTTAGATTTTTTTTAAACCTGTGACGGCCTGCTTTGGTATTACCGTATTTTTATACCTATGCTCTGACCCTGTTCATAAGATCAGTTGATTTTTTTTTTTTTCTTCTCAACAGAGTATCAGAATGGAAGCATACACATTAGAAATACAGGAATGTAAAACACTGCATTTCATGCAAGACTAAAGGTTGTCATATTTATCCTGACTGTACCTGTCATATCATCATAGAACATATAATAGAATATCTTAGGTTGGAAGGGACCTTAAAGATCACTAGTTCCAACCCCCCCTGCCATGGATGGGGACATCTTCCACTAGACCAGATTGCTTAAAACTACATCCAACATGGCCTTGAACACTTCCAGGGATGGGAATCTTCCTTCTTGTTGTCTAATGTGATGAAAGCTTCTGTGCTATGATGCTTTCTTCCTTAGCCTCTCTTCTAGCAAGGACCTGTTCTTGCAGTTAGGGTCAACAGTGGACCTATCCGCTGAACACAGACCTCTATTACAAACCAGCTAGAGTTTGCTGTGCTGCAGAATTGCTAGCCTCAGGGCTTTCTTTCAAGGTGAAACTGGAAGCCAAAGTGAAAACTGAATTAATTCAATAATTTACCAAAAATGCTTTCCCTAACCTGGTAGTAGACGTCAGATTGAAAATTCTCCGTGAAATCCTTTTCGTGCTTTTGATTACTAAAGGGACCACAGCATAAATTCCTCCATTCCTAATTCCATGCATACCATGGGAAATCTTGCACTGCAGACATTTTAGTATTGTCATATTGTCAGTAAGTTAAAAATGTTAATTTTTAAAGCCTATGATATAAAAATAGCTGTACTTTAACCACAGCTGTTTAGAAAATGGTTTTTAGCGTCTGTTGTTTGATTTATATTTTGATTTGATGTTTTGTCACAAAGACATTTGTCCTTTTGGCTTTTGAGTGAAAGATTCCTTTGAGGTACAAAGTTAGCCTTGGGTGAAAGATGCCGTCACACCTGCATAAGCAAAAGATTAATATATTAAAAGGATTAATTTTAACCAATCAAATTTTTTTACACAAATGAAGAGCAGTCTTCATTTGAGTACAGAAAAGCAAGGCAACTTGTGCAAACATATTTTTTCAGTCTATAATTTTGGGGCTATAGTCTTGTGTCATCAGAATATTCTGTGTCAGATAACATCCTTGCTTTATAAGGTACTGCACACTTCTAGGTACTGGAAAAAAGCAGAAGGCTCTCCATATGTTTTGTGTTTGGGGTTTGTTTGTTTGTTTTTTTAAACATATAAAGAGTGTATATTAGGTAAGGAGTGAAAGGTCAGTGTAATTGGTTTAGCCTCAAGACATAGGCCTTGAGGCTAAAGCATAAGTAATTTTCACAATTCTTACTGGCAAATTCTGCAGAATGGCTGTATAAGAGGTAAAAAAAAAAAATCACTGGTAAACTGATTTGATTCCAGAATTACTGACTTACTGAGATAAAAATGAAAACCCTCTTTGATCACAAATTCCCCAAGAGAAACCAAAATTAAGAAGCATCTAATAAGTCACAAATGAACTAAACGTTAACTGTTTTGCAGTGGAATGTCAGGCCATCTCCGTGGCAGTTGCAGAATCTCAGCCCATTAGTGCTTTGCAACTTCCAGCTGAAAGTTTATTTTCATTTCGGTGTTATTTACAATTTGTTATATGAAACATAACAAATCTGATGTGA
>NW_020962421.1:0-1114 GCF_003031625.1 Empidonax traillii | reverse complement strand
CAAATCTTTTGCATCTGCTAGTTATACTGTTCAGACTGGACAGCTTTGGTATCTGACTTTGTTTTCTAGGTAAAAATGCATTAACTGTGGAGTTAGTTAAAAGCTTATTTTGACCAATTTAGAAAGAAATGCCCACAGTGCTTATGGTACTCAGCAAAGCTCTTAAGCTGAGCAGGCACAGCAGCTGACAGAAACTCCTAGAGAGAAAAGCGATATGGCTATTACCTTGAAAAAAAGACATGTCCAAAGAATCTAAGTAGTAATAATTTCCACCTTCACGTTTCCAGTAATATGAAATATTTTTTCCATGTTTTGGAAAAAATCTTGCAACCTTTTGTTGAGCAATTGTTTGTTTAAGCATTTGTGTTTGCCTTGACGTCATGGCTTATTCAGCGAGCCTGCTTTGTGAATCAGCTCATCAAAAGCTATGGTATCTGGAAGCCAGACTTCCATTAAATGTGCCTGAGGAAACCATGTGGGCAGTGAAGAGGTATGGGGGTTTTTGAAACTTGTGCTGAAATGATTCTTTTAAAAACCTCACTTGATTGAGTTGATGGTAACGATGCTGTTCTCAAAGTGAACTGGGCATTCAGGATTATCTTAAAAATCTCATCAAGGATCTTTGATCTTCATGTCCTAAACACTGGAGAGGAGAAGACGAAACAGAACAAACCAAAAAAGCTCTGCTCCTATTCTTCAATGTACAACTACATGTCTCTTTTTCTTAAGCATAACATTTATTTAGTGGTTTTGTATATGTACTACACTCTTACTTAAAAAAAATAAGAAGGTTATTGAAAGTACATCATGCCCATGTTACATTCTGAATTCCCTCTCCCTCCTTCTAAGCAGTGGTTGCATTTATGCTGCACATAAAGCTAAGCTGGCCTTTTTCTGAAGAGACACAGCATGTTTGCTAAGTCTTTCAATGGAAAAAAATTACAATGCAAAGAAAAAAGATTAGAGATGGTAAACAATAAAATATTAAATGTTGATAAAATCATGATGTAATATGTATGAATTAGATGAAAGGAGCTTTTTTTCTCTCTTCCCCCCCCCCCCCCCCCCGCTCTCTAAGATGACACATTTTGTGTCTTCTGGTAACTGAAATATC
>NW_020962420.1:3527-5223 GCF_003031625.1 Empidonax traillii | reverse complement strand
CATTTGTGGATCTGTGAGAGTTTGGGCTGCTTTTCCTTCTAAAAGGAGCATCACTCCAGCTGGAGGGAGACCACTGGACAATCTGTTTGCTGTTGAAGTCCCATCATTTGAATGCTTTCATTGGAATGAGTGGGAAACGGAGAACAAATCCAGCAGTTCCTGCTGTTTGTTCTCAGTGTCACAACCTGCGTTGGCTTTCAGGGTGAGCTTCTCTTCCAAGGCTCAGGTGGCATTTGCTCTGGGTGTGTTCTATTGGAGTGGCCCTTGGGAAAAGGGACTTTGGTCTCTTTTCTTTCTTTTATCATTGTTAGTTGAAGGCCCTGTTAGGACAGCTGGCTAATCCAGGGGTAAATAACCACACTGCAATCCTTGAAACATTGTCCTATAAATATAAAAAGATAAACCATTTCATGATTTTCACTTTAGAGGTTCTTATTGTGTTGCAGCTTTACCTGCAGCAGATTTATTGTTCACTGCACTGTCCAGGACAGTTGGTTCCTCTGTGTCCGGAGCTGGTTTATTCCCAAACAGGGAATTTGGGAGTCTCCTCTCAGAGCTTCCACAAACATGTTGGGAGACAAAGTCCTTCCCAGTTCTACTTGAGCAGCTCCTTCTCTCACATCTGGACATACACCCAGTTTTCTGTCTGCTGAGGATAAACTTGAACATCCAAGGTTATTAGAGAAGATAAAATCACAAACTTATACAATGACAAAGTAGTTCAGAATGTGGGAAATATCCATGGGGAACTGATCCTGTGTTGGTGCCCATTAGAGTCCAGATTCAGTCAGGATAATGGTCCTCGAGTGTCCATCAGTCACAGGTCCAGGGTCCCTTTGGTTCCAGGAGGCCCCACAGTGTCACAATCAAACCCTTTTATTCTGTGAGGTTCCACAGCATCCCAGTTGCCCTGATGACCCCAGGAGGTTCCACAGTTTCCCAGGGTTCCTTTGGTTCCATGAGGTTCCACAGTGTCACAAGGGCCCCTTGATTCCAAGAAACCCTGCAATGTCATAGTGGCCCTTTGATTCCATGAGGTTCCACAGTGTCCTGGGGTTCCTTTATCTCCATGAAGTTCCACAGGATCACAGGGTGCCTTTGGTTCCACGAGGCCCCACAGTGTCACAGTGGCCTCTTGGTTCCCCAGGGCTCTGCAGTTGAAGTACTGAGGCCTGAACAACATCCCCTGAGCCAAAGTTGGCTCTGGATGAACCTTCCAACTTAACATTCTATTTCTCCGTGTATCCACTCAGGAGCTAAAACTGTGTATGAGCATCAGTGAAATCTGTAGAGGGATAGGGCTGTGTATCTGTATAAGATATATCTGTATCCAGTCATTTGTGAAAAAATATTTGTATTTGTTCATTAATAAAATACGCACGATTGTGAAATGTGTGAAATGTGAATGTATTCATCCTTCCGTGTTTAGATCCCAGTCAAGGCCATGGCAGTCGATGTCTGGCCTTGTTTGGCAGCAGGTGGTGCACATTGAGTCCCTTGGTTTGCCCCGTAGGCCGTGGCCAGGCTTTGGGTGGAGAAATTAGACCCTTATTCCTCAGAGTTGGTGTCTGTGTGTCTTGTGCTGACCCTCTTCTGCTGCAGGCTTACACGCGAGCGGGAAAGAACGACACATCTATAAGATGCAGATTCAAATCCACTTTATTATCAGAAGGCTACACAATATATAATCTTTTGA
>NW_020962420.1:0-1463 GCF_003031625.1 Empidonax traillii | reverse complement strand
AGGTGGTTGCACTCCGTAACAGAGCCAACAGTGTTGTGTGAGGTTCGGGTGGGTTTTGTTCAGAACTTGGTAACTAGCTTGTATCAATTTCCAAAGTGGATGTGTAGTACTGGAAGTTGGACTGCTAAAGGTATGCGGTGTCCTGGGTGTTGTGGGGCGAGCGGTCTGTCTAAGGGTTGCTATGCGTGGCGTCTCGGGCCAAGGGTCATTCGGGGCGATTTTTTTTTTAATTTGGATTAGACCGCCTGGGTTGTATCCTGTGATGTAGTACCTCAGTCCCCATGTTTTCCCAAGGAACCAGCTGTTTTCCTGCGGGTTTGTGACATTTAAAAAGAGGTATTTACAGATTATGCCCCTTCTCCTTGCCTGTGGTGATATACATTCATGTGGGCCCCATTGTACTTTCAGGTATTTATCTATACCGTTGCCTGGTATCCATGCAGGGGCTATGGTTTTGCACCCCCAGCGAGCACAGTAGTACTCGCCAGGCATGTTACAGTACCCTTTCCCAGGATTTGAGGCTGGACGCATATAGAATCTGTCAAGTGCCCAGCATAGGTCTTGTGGAACTAACGCACACAGGGTGATGGTAAAGGTCGGCGCACCTGATGTTACTTGGGAGGCTATAACTTGCTGACTCCCGGGCCTAAGGAGGGACCATTTAAATGGCTGGTGGTGTAAACGGCTTGCATGTACTGACTCTACCTTGGTGAGTGCCAGGATCAGTATCACGCAAAGACATTGCTGTTTTCTCTCACGGTGGTTGTTTCGATGCTGTCTGGCTTTCGTCTGCGCCGAGTCCTCAGTGTTGGGCTGGGTGTTGATCGGCGTGTCGTCTTCCTCTGGCACTGGGTTGTACTGGTTCCGAGGGCGCCCAATGATCCAATCCTGCAAGTAAAAGCTCACAGTTTTCATTAGTTTTATTCTGCAAGTCTGGTTTGATAGATCTAAATGGACACCATTTAACTTCGCCCTCTTTCTTAACTGCAGCATACCCTCGCCCTGCAAGGACTATTTTCCACCCCTGTTCCCAAGCTCCCAGTTCGTTTTTGATTATGACCGGTGGGCCCTCTTCTAATGCACGAGTGGCCCAGTGCTTTTGGACTGGACTGTTTGTTTCTTCTCCTCTGAGAAACTGATTTAGGGCCAGCAAAGCGGTTGCCAGTAATTGCGCTTGATTTTTCGGGGGAATAGCATTGGTAAAGCCTTCCGCTTTTGCCAATGTTTCTATTTTAGATTTTAGGGTTTGGTTTGCTCGCTCGAATATGGCCTGCCCTGTGCTGTTATACGGAATGCCATGTGTCAGGGTAATGTTCCATTTCTGTGCAAATGCCTGAACTGATTTGGATGTGAAGTTTGGACCATTGTCCGTTTTGATTTGATTGGGGACCCCGAGCCATGCCATTGCTGTTAGCCAATGTCGGATGGTTGCCTTGGAATCTGTTTTGGCATGTTGGGTGGCT
>NW_020962419.1:2090-5224 GCF_003031625.1 Empidonax traillii | reverse complement strand
TTGGTAAAGAGAGATTTAATACGGTTATTGACAGTAGAACTGACACCTCAGGGAAGGGAATTAGAGCTAAACTTTTTGTATTGAGCAAGGATTTTGAATATGCATCCGCAAGCGTAAACTACCATGGTGTCATAAATTTGCTTGTTCAAAAAAAACCACACCTAAACTCTTAAGGGAAGCACTTTAAGAAAAACATTGGGTGGAGTGAGTGATTTACCTACACAAAAGGACTTAGCCGGCAGACTTTTTCTTTTCTTTCCCTCTTCTGAAAAACAGGGGACAGGGTTTTTTTCCTTTGGCCTTTAGTAGAAAAATTGATTTTTTGGATCCAGTGTATTTTTATTTTTGTCTAATGACAGTATGGCTAGTATTTATTTACTGCTCTCTCTATGCAGAAAGTTTTACTCCTCTTTAATGACAGAACAAATTCAATGTTGCCTATGTGAAGCTATGTTTCATTTTAGTGGTTTGTTTCTTGTGAATCTTCCAATTAGTGTTTAATCATTGTTTATTTACAAAGAGTTTGTGCAAAACAGGCTCGAGTTTGAGAGAAAAATTAAACCTTTTAAGAACAAAATTAAGGAAGTTTGTGTGCCATTTGCACTTGGAAACTTGGTGGTAGAACTTGTTCAGGTTCGATGTGTTGCATACAACACGTGGAAGTTTGCTGGCCTCATGGGAGGGGAGCAGTTTGTGATAAAAAGCATGTAAGTGAGGTGCCAATACATCGCACTACTCAGTGGAGTTTGGTTTTTTCTTTTTTTCCATTCTCAGTGTAATCTCAGATCATTCAGTTTACTTACATAGTCATTAAAATCTTTGGGTTAGGAACTGCCATTCGAGATATGTTGTTTAGGTTTGTGTGAGAGATGGTGAGAAAATGTGGAAAGGGGGCGGGAGTTGATTTGCTTGCAAATTACTTATTGGTGGCAGTTGAAATTTTAGAAGAAGTTAGTTATTATTGTTGCCACATTGGCAGGGGAGAGTTATTTTGTGATTGATTGCTGCTTAGCTTTCTAAACTTCCTTATGCCTGCAAAGTTTGATTTCATGCAAAAACCTCTCGCTGTGTGCCTGGTACAGAGGGGAGTGATGAAGAAAGGTTACTCAGAGCTAATCGAAGTAGCTCTGGGCTAATTTTACTTCTCAAGTTGTGTCCTTCCGTGTGGGGGAGGCAGGGAAAGCAGAGGTTTGGAAGGATTCTGTCCGAGTTTTGGGCTTGGCAGAGTGGTATAGAATATGAGAAACCTTAGCCATGCATAGAAAATCAAGTCTTTTTGGTGTCATTCTAGTAGTGGTTTGGGATATTGAGTTGATCTGCATTAGTGGTGGTCACAGATCAAGTTTCCCACGGCCAGATTCTGCCGTGGTTACGTGCGGTGGAGGGCCGTAATGAGGGGGTGGCTTCTGGTGCCGCAAGGGCTGCAGGAATCATGGTATACCCATGTAAAAGAAGAACAGGATCGAAAACGAGGCAGGGGCAGGAGTGCCAGAGAGAGTTGCTAAGCTAAAACAATGCCGACCTGGACAGTCGCCGTGGCAGCTGCTCAGTCGGCAGAAAGACCCCAAACAGAACCCGGGGAAGAAACACTTTTTATTGTCCTGTATCTTGCAGACAAATCTTTAAAAATTGCTGAATGACTTTTTGTATCAAACGTTTTCCTGTTGCAGCAAAGAGTTTTGGTAAAAAGGGCAGAGGAGGAAAGAAAAAGCTGCTTTTGAGACTAAAGTTCTACCTTTGTAAGGAGAGAGATGAAGTCTAAGAGATAATACAAAAAGAATCATCAGTTGCCTAGTAACCAAGTAGAGGCCTTAATCACTCCAGCCAGAAAATTTTCAAAGTTTAACAACTGGGTAGAGAAGACACCCTTGTCTTCTGTCCCTGTCCTACAGGGAGAAAAAGCAAAAACTTTTCTCCTACTTTACAAAATCTGTAATCCTACAACTTTTTCATTGGGTTTGTGGGAAGTGTTATAAGTTACTAGCGGTGGTTTAAGAAAGTTGAGAAGGCAAATGCAAAATAACAATCCAATTTATTAGTAAGCGGTAGATGAACAATCACAGCGCACCGGGGGCTGCTTAGAACATAAGTTCTCACACAGCTCGCCCGCCCCCGACCTCTCAAATTCCCGTTTTGAACCCTCTGGGCTCCCGTGTAGACATGTTCAGTACTTAGGTTCTTACTCATCCAGAGTCCGGGGCATGTGCTCTTCGCACATGCTCAGTTGCAGAGTTCTTCCCATACATGTTCCCGGGCAGTGCTTTTCGGCGTCGGTGGGCTGGGGGGTTTTTTGTGGGCTGGGGGCTTTGTGAGGAAGATTTCTCCTCTTCCTCTGTGGCCGCCAGATGACCCCAGCTTGGAATATGCGCATTTAAAAGGTATTCTCCTCCCCTCCCAGGCTTATCACATTGCTAAATCACTTATGACTTCTTGTTTAGGGGGAGCCTCCATGTCGCCTTGGATGATGTTATCAGGGTACTGTAAATTACAGGGTCAGACTGCCCCCCTTCTGCTATCAACCTTGGGAATAAACGGCAGTTTGTTGACAGCAGTCCACAGTTACGTGGGGAATGCATATTTTTACTAAGCTTAAAAAAAACCCTTTGAAATGTATATAGGTAGCCTTAACAGCCATGAGAGAAATACATATACAAATCGCACATCCATAGCATGAAGTGTTAGTAAGCTTAACAAAAAACAATCTAAAAAATATATAGTTTATCACAGGAAGCACTGCCTAAGTCAAAAAGACATTCAAGTAACTGCATGTACACAAACCAGCCCATGGAGGGGGGTGTTTCCTCCACCAAATGTATTACATCTTTAAAATTACTTTTTCACTGTATCTCGGTACCATGGAATGCACTAGGTGTAGCTTTAATGCAGAATCTTACAGAATGTGTTGCCGAGCAATAGACACTGTTACAGAGTGCCTTGCTTGCACCGGAGTTGGAACAGGCAGTAAACAAGCTGGGGGGAACAAAGAAAATAACATTTTTACAGCGGCTTACTACTCAAGCAGAGGCTGCTTCTAATCACACAGACTGCTTCAAACTAAAACTTAGTTATTAACCTGTTTGGTTTCATTCCACAACAGTCACCACAATTGTAGAAATAATCTATTTACCTTTTAA
>NW_020962419.1:0-1844 GCF_003031625.1 Empidonax traillii | reverse complement strand
CAGGCAGTAAACAAGCTGGGGGGAACAAAGAAAATAACATTTTTACAGCGGCTTACTACTCAAGCAGAGGCTGCTTCTAATCACACAGACTGCTTCAAACTAAAACTTAGTTATTAACCTGTTTGGTTTCATTCCACAACAGTCACCACAATTGTAGAAATAATCTATTTACCTTTTAACTGACCAGCCTTTGTCTTTCAGAGAACCTTTACAAATTTCACAGGACAAAGAAGTCACCTCTTGAGCCACAAAACACTGCAATCTTTACCAATCAACAGAAGACGCTGGAGCAGATTGTAATAGTAACTTAACTGTTTATTTTCCTAAGTACCGACTATGGATATAGTGTCCTACTTTACTATTCACCTTGGATTGGAGCAGTTGGAGCGACTGAGAGTATTTCGGAAACAAATTGTGGGTGGGGAGTCCTCAGGCTGAAAAGCAGCATTGGCAGTCACTGCTGACCTGCCTGATTTGCTGCAAAGTTGTGATTAAATGTAAGGCTGAAAAATCTTCAGGGAAGAGTGAAAGAAGTTCAACTTTTTATGTTTTCATTCTTTTCCTAGTTGAATATCATAACGTCAAATCGAATAAGAAGGAGTTGTCCTACTAACTGACCTTTGCAAAATTACCCATTAAGCTACTAAAAGTAGATCAGTTAGTTACTCTATTTCTTTCATGTTGATGTTTATAATGACACCTAAAAAATCTGTTTGAAAACTTTACTTCATTCTTGTGCTGCACCTGTAACTTAGTCGTCTGAACAATATTAATAAGCAGTATTGATTTTTTTAAAAAATTACAAGTCCTAATGATATGAGAGACTAATATAAGCCAACAGAACTAAAAAAATATTCACAAGCTTATTCAAATTATTAGTGCAAAAAGAAAGCAAGCAAGTAGCAAGTTAATTGGCCATCTAAATATCATCAATCTGACAAATATCTGAATAATTTTTATTATAATCTGAACACTTTTTAATAAAATTTAACTGTAGAATTATCTGGTATGACCCCTACTAAAAAAATATTCCTTCCAATCACACAAAAAATGTTCTTTATGAAAATTTCTGTGCTGGCTAAACCAAGACTTTCCATTATAAAAGCCAGTGCTTTACCTCTACCTTGCCAAAAATCAATAGCTTAGAAGTTAGAAAAGAAGTGATCCTAGTTAATGTAACTAAACTAAGCTTGAGAGCCAAATTTTTATTCCAATTCTTTGCCTTTGTCACTAAACAATTATTACAATTTTTTGCTTGTGTTCTTTATAAATCTTGTTTCCCTCTAAAGCTAAACACTTTACCAGCACTACTTCTGTAAAATTTAGACGCAAAAATTTAACAGTATATTTAAACCAAAACAAATCAAACCATCACACACAATTCAACTGAGCATACTCAAAGACAGGACTGATATCTCCACACAACAAACAACTCTCTAAAGCAGAGACAGAGCACTCACATAAATAAGAAAAGTCCTTTGTCTCTTATCCTGTCCTGAGGGGTAACATTATGACCTTATGGAAACAACATTTTTTTTAACGTAAGAGAATTTTAGTTACCAAATTATTGTCACCTATAATGCCAAAATCATGGAACAAAATAGACTTATGTCTCACAGCAAGATTAAAGTATAATAACTGTAGATACACTACCTCTTTATACAAAGCATTGTGAACCAAATATTACTGTTAAATAAATATATTAGCTTTAACCAATTTTTAATACACCAACTAGGCCTTTGAGATCACTAAAAAGAATATAGTAGAGGGCAAGACCAGATTGGCCTCTGTACCTGCCACGAAGAAGATCTTTACCCTGCTGCTGGCTGCAAACCAATAGGCAT
>NW_020962418.1:0-5225 GCF_003031625.1 Empidonax traillii | reverse complement strand
ATAAAAAAGTTGCTGAAGTAGCGTTTTATATTTGAACTTCTTGCCAGTGCTTCTGTTATAGCTTGAAAATAACTGCTCCAAATAGAAGGTTTGTTGAATTATTTTTGTCCTGCAAGATCTTGGGTTGGCAGTTTAACAGCTAATAAAAGCTTGGGTTTTTTGTAGTGATAGTGTTCTGGGAAAATGTGTGACTGAATTTCGAGAGGCATCAATCTCTTCTAATAGTTTGGTACTTGTCTTTAGGAACATGCTGAACTGTTTAGCCCAATTGCCAGGTGGGGTTATTAATGTGTTACCAGCTTATTGGCATGTACAGAATAATGGAAAGGAATAAAAAACACTGAGAGACCTTAAGTCTGAGTTTGCAAAACTAAACCTAATTTAGTCATGAAGAGACCAGAGTTAATATAACTGGAAGGAAAAAATGAATGATATAAAGTGTGACATAGCAAAGACAGCAGGGTTCATAGGAGTCCCTATGAACATAACCTTGTTAAGTTTTTCAGAACCAGCTGTATAAAGAGAATTGGTGCTGCCTTAGAGGCTGTGAGCTGGACTTGCTGATATCTCCAAGTCCCTTCTATACCTATTTAATTTAAAAAAAATATGGGGAAGGAAGCCAAGGAGCAATACAACATACTTTTTCTTCTTTCTTCCCTTCAGTTTTTTATATTAGCATCTGCACTTCCAGAGCTCTGATTTCACTGTTACTGAAGGCAGTGTCTCTTATCAGTGACTGCTAAAGGCTTTTTCTAGCAGAGGAAGATTTCTTAAATCATCTTTTTAATCCAACTTTATAGCTCTCAATACCTTCTTCTTTGTTTGTTTTCCTCACCACTTTTCCTGCCTCACAGCCTCACCAATGTGCTTTCTTTTCATCTTTGTGATCCTCTCTGTTGTGGGTTAGTGCCATCTGTTTCCTCAGAATTTTAAGATTTTCCAGGCTATTCCACAAGCATTATAAATGATGCTAGAAGAGATGGAACAGCCTGAGTGTTAAAAATGTGAGGTTTATTGTTAATGGATTTTTTAACTAAAACAAAGAGATAAAAATAGATAAGCCTTCTCTCCTGCACAGTTGCTCAGCTGCTCATATACCTAAGAAAGGAACACCGAAGCTGGTTTTGAGTGTCAAATGCAGTTCACCTGTTTGATCAAGTGTTTGAGGTCCAGTGTGTGGCACTTAAATGCATGCAGCTGGTGTGTAGAGGGTGTTTTTCCAGTGCTGGGATTCAGCTGTATATGTATGTGAGCATATGTGATCAGGGAGATTGGTGTAACGCTTGCATTGCTAGCACTTGGGAAAAAATCAACCAGAAGGGACTGCTGAGGCTGATACCACCAAGTTATTGAAGCACCCACCTGCACATCCAGCCCATCTATCAGTGGAAACTGAGAACTCCCTCTTGAACCTTCATATATGAGTGTCAGTCCTCTTTACAGTTAATTTATATGATCCTCTCTGTTGGGCAAAGGCACGTTGCATAATTATGCTTGATTCTATCCCCTTCCCTCAGTTCATGAATTCATTTTCACTGGTATTTTAATTTACTTGTAGATTTCCAGATCTCTAAGAACTTGAGACCCACTGTTCAAAAGAAAAAGCTTGACATATTTTCCTTTCTGATCTTAGAAAATTATTGCATAACTCATAATGTCCTAAAGCAAGTATTGTTCTGAACTGCTGACTGTTTCAAGAATACAAATGAGTGTTCCAGGCTAGAAATGAGATTCTGGTACCTTATAAATCAAGGAGGTTCCCAATCTTGTCAAGTAAACTTTCCTTTAGCCAGTCTAGCTCCAGAATATCTGATCTGGATATGTTAACTTTTTTTTTCATAGCATTAATGCTACTTTAAGTTAATTTAAGATATGTCTTTAAGACTTCGTTGAAGTGTGCATCTTTGATATTGTAGACATATTATTGCATGAAGGTACATACCAACAGTGAAAGAAGAATGTTTTTAAAAATCTCAAAATACTTTCTATTGTCTTCTATAAAATGTGATAATACAGATAAATGGTGTTGCTTATTTCTGAATGAAATCACCTGATCCCCTTGTAGTTTTGATATGTAAAAAGTGTATCTCTAGTTCTTTTGAGTTAATGTTTTGTGAATTCACAAATTTATTATTTCCTAGGACTGCTAACTATTTGATACCTCTACAAGGTGCAGTTCTAATCCCATATTATAATAAAACAGTGAAAAAAAAAACCCAGAAAAGTTCTTTTTCATAATTTTCATGTAGCTTTCTTTGAGATACAGTTAAAATGTGAGCAGTTTGAGTGAGTTTTGATTTACTGCAGCAATGGGTAATCTTAGCTGTAGGCTCTGGGGAGTTCCAATAGCATTAGTACTAAGTTTACTTGATTGCATTACAAAGTTTGGGAGTTTGTTTTGCCAGTTTGTTGAAGGCTTAGAGTTCTGTTCTTCACGCAGTTTCATGTTTGTAAAAATACACTCATTTGCTGGGATGCGGTGAGTTAACAGCTTCAGGAGAGTTATCAGGGGGTAGAAGAGAATCTGTTGATCCTTTGTATTTGAGGGCTTGGAACCAGGGATGTGGTGGTTCCATAACTTTCTTCCCGGCAGCTGAAGGAAGTTGTTAAAGATGGACAAGGACTAACGCAGTGCTGAGCCTTCTGGGAGCTGCTCAAATGATCAGTGCCTGCAACAGTATCACCTTTTACATGGGAAAATGTACTCATCCCTTCTTATAGCAGTTGTGTTTTCCTTAATACTGGAATATTTTGGGAGGTACCTAGGAAAGAATCACTTGTGTTGAATTCAGAAACATTTACAGAGGTGATTTTCTGTGCAAAATCATGTTTATATTTAGCACCAAAACCAGTGTATGGGGAGCAGCTGCATTGGTGGGGGGTCTGATTTTGGGAGATCCCAGTCTCTTTTCTTTTGTCTTCTGTTGGAATTGCCCAAGAGAGAAAGTAACTTCAGATACATAACTGTGGTAATTTCATTGTTTGTAATAGTGCAGTAATTTTCTTATTGGCTCCCAGATGTCTTCATTCAAGAATAATTTCTAAGTTGTTTGTTTTTGAAAATATTTATTCATACTGAAGGCATTATGAAATTTACCTGATGAACCATTCCTGCTATTAAATCTGTTGTGCTCTGAACTTTGAGTTGTGAACATGATGAGTATTTTTTATTAACTTGTTTCAAATGACACATTCTTATTTCACATCCTGTGTAAACAACATAATAAAGTGTGCATTGACATTCTGAAATTGCCATGCTGAATAACTGACAGCTTGCTGGGAAAAAAGTAACATTTTAATATAAATACTTGATAAAAATGAGATCAATTTCAAGTTATGTGTGTAGATAGATACAAAATATAAACAACAATGGTTAAAACACCTTCTTCGAGTGTTTCAGTGTGATGCTGTGTTTTTAAATCAGGAAAAGCTGAATTGCCTAACCCTTCCTATTTAAGTGGATTGCAGTATTTTCCTCCTGGAAGTTACAGGCAATTGTAAATATACCTTCAGTGAAACTTTTTTATAAAAGAAAGATTATGTGTGTGAGTGCAAATATAGGATAAAAGTATTATTCTGCAGTGCAGCATAACATGGAAGTTTTATAATAGATGAATAGCAGTAGGGTGTTCTGACTCTACACAAGTCTGTGGTAGGTTTCTGCCATCATGTACTGATCGTGCTCAGAGCCTAAAAGTTAAAATAAGCATATAAAACTTTTTTTTTTCAGAAGCAGCACAGGAGTCTTTTTCATCTCGTACTGAAATAGTAGTTGTTTATTTAATTTTTAGACTGGTAACATCTGTTTGGGAAGCCTCTTTAAGATAAATTACTCTTGAGACTTGATTACTCTTGATACATGCTTTATTTGGGTGTGTGGGCATTCGTCAAGACAAGGACTTGCTACCAAAGGTCTGACAATGGTTCTTTGCCATCATAATCAGTAATAAAATATGGCTTTAGCAGTAGCTAGAAAGCAGGAGAACTGATTTTATTCTTGCTGCAAAGCCAACTCTAGTATTAATTCTCAACTGTTGCCTACTGTGCAAGAAGCTGAGTCTCTCTCAGGACTGACCAACCACCTCCCCATGACTGAATAACTGTTCACACAGCTCTGACTGTCTTCATGTCCCTTGAAATGTTTTAATCCCCCTAATGAGGTAGTCGTGTATTTGCTTTTTTGTGGCCTCATTGATAGTGGAAGAAGAAGATGTAGGTGTAGGTGTGTGGTGCCCGAGACTGTGTTTCTTCAGGGCTTGAGGAAGAAGCTGCGTGGGTAGAAGAGATGTTACTACCAGTGCCTGTGCTGGGGCAGGGTGAGCCTTGCTCTGGGTATCCCCAGGGCCGTTCCGAGGTGATGGCCAGGGGAGCAGTCAGCAGGTCTCAGATAGCCACAACCAGTGTGTCGTGTAATTGCTGGCCAAAGAAAAGTAGACAGGGAATGCTGAGGGGAATGGTGGGACACCTGCGTGTGCCGGGCAGGACTGGAAGGCATCGTGTTGGTTTTGGAAATAAGAGGTTGGGTTGGGAGAAACACTGAAAGTATTACAATGAAGAGAGAAAGAAACAAAACAAGGCTCTGTTACCTGTTACCTCACTCCTGTTGAAAAGCCCTACCTGATTTCTGGCCTTCCACATTTGAAGGGACAGATGTCATTTATGATAAGTTGACTGTGTAGAAGAAATGTGTTTTCTGGATTGTTTTCTGGCTTTCTAAAATTTCAGATTAAAAAAAAATGCTGATTTTTGCATTTCCCATTATATCAAGAAATATGCTCCTGCACTTGTCCAGCATTGTGGATTTTGCCATTGGTGCATGTGTCATTGAAAGGCTGTGTTAATTCTGGTAGCTATAAAGGCATTTTGTCAATCTGGTTTTGTTCCTCTAAACATACTGGCTCTTGAGTTCTTATTGTTTTGGTAGGATTTTGGTATCTACAGATGGTTAATTATATAAATTGAAACATAATTGGAAAATATGTTCTTCACAACTGATTAATAAAATGCAAAATTAATTCTTTCAGTTATGATTACTGTTGATGTTTATTGCCTCTTAAAACCATAATCCTAAATTATATTTTATAATACTGTCTGATATGCCTAATTTTTTTAGTACCTTTGCTATGTAGAAAACTTGCTCTAGCAGGTATGTTCCTTTTTTTTTATTTTTTTTTTTTTTTTTTTTTTTTTTTTTTTTTTTTTTTTTTTTTTTTTTTTTTTTTTTT
>NW_020962417.1:0-5225 GCF_003031625.1 Empidonax traillii | reverse complement strand
CCCCCCCCCCCCCCCATCCCCCCGTGAAAAACTGACAAAGAATATATGAAAGGGGAAAAAAATTACACGGCTAGGATGGGATTAATTGAAACCTCTCTATTTTCAATAGCTGGGAGGGTTTTGTTTCAGGTTTTCCAACATGGATCCTGAATTTTATCTAAGAGATACATTTATAAGGACTCATTAGGAGGTTTTACATTTAGAATCCAAAGAAGGGAGAGTCACAATCCCACAGTAAATTAGCCAGGGTTTAATCAGATCTAAAACTCTATTTTCCTGCTGCAAAATTTGGTGTCATTAGGAGGTAGCACGCAAAAGCAATAAAATGTGTAGGGTCGGGGGAAGTGGCCTCTCAGGAGGTCTGTGTGTGCTGTCTCGTCTGCTTCCACAGCAGACTCCTCCACTCGAACCGCTAATAAAATCTCCTCGCATCAGGATGAGGTTTCCGAATTTGTATTTTGTATACATCGCTGGGCTCTTTCTGATTCATTTAGCCTCATCAACAACAATAAAGATACTGAATCAGAACAAGCTGGCAATTTTGTTGATGAAACATGGGGGAGAGCAGACTCCAGCTGGCTCTTGAGCAGACACATTGGCCAGTTGACAGCGGTAAAACTGCAAGAAACCTGACACAGAAAGCACACGTGGTGAGAGGAGACAGGCAGCAGAGGCAGGCAGGTAGGCAGGCCCTGCACAGCACCTGCCTGCTGCTTTGGAGTCCAAGACAGTGTCTTCCCTCCCCTGAACTGGCTCCGAGTTCGGCATTTCATGCCAGCTTATCCCCCCTCCTTTCAAAGGCTTCTAGCTCTCCTCGCAGGGGGCAAACATGTGCAGTCCCAGGCTGCCATTTGAGGCTTCTCTGCTCACTTTGTGTGCTCTCTGTCTGTCTCTGGAAGGTCGAGGACAACCTGGGAGTCACAGAGTCGTGGAATATCTCAAGGTGGAAGGGACTCCTAAGGATAATGGGGTCCAACTCAGTGCTCCTTGCAGGGCTACCTAAAACTAAACCGTGTGACCAAGAGCACTGTCCAGAAACTCCTTGAACTCTGACTTGCTCTGTGACCACTTCCTTGATGAACCTGTTTCAGTGACCAACCACCCCCACAGCGAATCACTTTTTCCTGAAGTCCAACCTGAACTTTCCCTGACAACTTCATTCTTTCCCGAGCTTCTATGACTGGTCACCAGAGAGAGGAGATCAGCACCTCTCCTGCCATTTAAGGGAAGCTGTAGACGGCTCTTTGTAAGTCTTGGACCTTTTACCATCCTGGTCTCTCTTTGGTGCTTTAGCCACTTCTTTTAAGATAGTAAACACAGAGGGAACAAAGGCAACAACTTAATGAGTGGCTGCATGGTTACACTCCCAAAATACAGCTGTTGAAGGCACCTGCCTCTCAGATCACTGCTAAACATTGCAATGGAGCAACGTCCATGAGCTGCCTCCATCCAGTTCCCACTGTCTCAGGCACAGCTTCAATCTGATTGGCAGCATTTTGCAATTCTCCCTCTTTGGTGCTGTGCACACCGCGGAGCTCACAGTTCATTTACCCTCTCCCAAACTCACAGGCGTGCCCGGAGCAGCCCCAGCACGAGCAGGGGTTGTGCAGGCGCGTGGCTGCGGTGACACCACGTGACACTGTCACCCACACGTCAGGACAGATGACAGTGCAGGGACAAGGGCCCGGTGTGGGGCTGCTCCTGAGCAGCAGGACCCGTTCCCCAGCTGCTGCACAGCTCCAGGAGCTTGGCAGATCCATCTGCCGAGGGTAAAGAGCCAGAGTGCCACGGCATCCCTGTCTCCTTGGTAAATCCCTGTCCACAGCCACACCACAAAGCGTGAGCCAGTCCTGTAGCTCAGTGTGTTTCCTTACAAGCCCAGCTGAACTGCTCAGCCTAAAAGTTTTGCAGAGATTGTCCTGCTAAATGCTCACCAAGTAACTTAGTAGATCTGAAATGATTACCAGTGTAATTCCCTTTTTTTCAGGAAAAGCCATTCATGAGCACAAATCGTTATTACCAGTATGTGTCACAGAAGAACTGGAGCCACAATTCCCTCATGTATTCCCCCCATAGAAGTATGGCTTCAGAATAAATATTCTCTGAAGACTTCAGCTTCCAACTAAGTCTAGTTCCAGCAACAGCCCTGCCTTACTCCTCATGACAAACTGAAGCAAATTAAAGAAAGATATTCCTATCCCAACTGTGCTCACTGTTTTACAAGGCTCGGTACAAACTGAGCTAAAATACTCAAATCAGCTCTGCAATCCAAATCCAATCCTTGGGAGGTTGATAGCCTGCCATGCAATTCCTTACCTTCACACTGGATTATTATCTTACTAGGAGCAAACAGGAATCTGATGTGTAGCAAAACAAGATACTGCTGTAATCTGCATTATGTGCCAAATAGTTTTTACTTGGGGAGGGGGGGGAAACTATTTGTATGTCAGCAAAGTATTTGCTTTTGGTTTTAATAGTTCACCTCTAAATTGTTTGATACACTCTCCTGAACTTGGAAGCACACAATTTTTCTCTTAAATAGATCCTATTGTCTCTTGTAAAAAAATACTGACAAACATGAATCCTTTCAACACCAAAGAAGAATTAGCAAACAGTAACACTTTCCAGCTGGTTGCTCTGCAAAGTGCTTTCCTTTCCTGCAGATTTCATCCAGAACCAGAGACATTTCTCCAAGCTGAGCTTTACTTTGTTCCTCTTTTCCAGCATTACAAAATTTTCTAACAAACCTTTTGTTTCAGGGTGCCCAGCACATGAGACTTGGCCTTATTGGACATCCATAACCCTCCATGGAGGCTCTGGAATCAGCAAGTATCCAGTTCTTCTGCCTCACAGCATCCAAAAAGGGCACCTAAGAATCAAAGGCCATTTTAACATTAACCAATGAGGCTTCTCAACCCTCAGGTAGACAGTTAAAAAAAATCTATTTTATAGAAACAGAAGCTCCAACCCAGAGAAGACCATTCATCTTTTCAAAGGCTGTCAGCCATTACTAGACACACATATGTAAGGATTTTTAAAAACTGAATTCACTATCAAAGGCACATGTTCTGTGTAAATGTCAGACATTTTTACTCATTTTTCTACTAGAGCTCTGTGATTAAAATAAACATTTACAGCATGAGATTTTTTTTTTTCTTCCCTGCCTTTGAACACTTTTTGGATCTGAATCTTGGTTTTGGGAGATCTGTCTTTCTTTAAAGTAGAAATCTGGGAATATGGGTCAAATGTGGCTTTTAAGGCTTGTTCATATTTTAATTGCATGGTTGCAGACTTAACAGGAGATAATTCTTCCCTTCTTGAAATTCAAGACATCGAAAGGTTAATTCAGTCTTCTCGGTTCCATTTCCTTCCGTCTGTTCCCCTTCCCACACTTCCCCCCCTCATCTGCAGACAGCTGAGTTATTTGAATTTTCTGCAAGCTTGTATTCATCCAAAGGGAAAAATCACTCAGTGGATGCACCAGGCAAGCCATAATTGCAATATTGCATTTTTTTTACTTCCTATTTGCTTTTCTCTGCATTCACCAGCCTGGGCTCTGCGTGTGCAATCTCATGCCCTACAGATAGTCCCCACTTAAAAAGTGAGCTTGAATTCAAGCTTGAATGTCCCCATCCCTTCGGAATTCCCGGTCTTTGCACTCCCAGGGATCTGTGCTCCAGCTGCTGGGGTGCTTTCACCTCGGGCTGAGGCGAGGCCACGGTTCACGCTCGCACAATTCGTCTGCTGCCAACACAATCACCCTCTGCTGCTCCCATGTTATCTCATGGTGTGGCCACTCAAGGTACACCAACACCAGAGGAGTCACTCTGACAGGGCTCAGGTTAACTCTGTCAGGGAGACACGGCTTTAATCTGATTGATTGTAGCACTTTATATGTATTTGCTAGGAAATTAAAAAAAAAAGCCATAAAAGTAGTAATTGAAAACAGTCAAGTTTTGAAGGGAAAGCTTTTCACTTCAGCTGCTAGGACAGGAAAATAGTTTCATCTTCCATTTTCCTTTTTTTAATTTTTTACATTCTAAAAAAGAAAACCAGCATTTAACATAACATCCTTGCAGCTTTCATTTGAGCAGGCAGAAGTCAACCGATGTGGGACTTACTGATTACCACTTTCTTACGTAACTGTTGACCTTGTGCACTGTATGGAATACCTGTGTGCTTGGCTTAACAAGCTTGTAAAACTGGAAGATGATTTTTGGAAAAGATGATGTAGAAATGCAATGTATTTTGTTCTGTGAATTGGATTATGTTGGTTAGATATTTGCTGCACAATTTGAACTTCACAAGGAAGGGGGATGTTCCTCCTGTTTAAAGCAAAGAGAGTGAGAATTCCAAGAGTGGATTGTTCAGTTCCAGAGCAGCCAGCTACACTGAGAAGAGCCATCCAAGACTTCCCTGTCTTACTCCTTCCCTAAAAGCTGCTGCTTCCAAGAGATGCTCCTGTCCAGAGACAGGCAGAAAAAAAAGACTTAGTAAAGACTCGAAGTCATGCTCAGGTTGTGCTTCTAAACCAGCATTCATCACAAACTGTCATGTGCTCTACAGCATTAACTGATGTGACTGAGACATCACATGCTTCTCTCCCCACCCTGTGTTTGGGACAGAACCATGTGCATGGACATTTTGTATTAATTCTTTTTTTCCTTTAATAATGCACACACAGGTCACCACATTTTGCTTGAAGAGGCCAGGCCAAAGCCAAGTACTTTATGCTGGAAGACACACTTTGGGTCAGTTCTCCAGAAAGCTCTGTTGCAAGAACCTCCATCTGGTTAAACTTCTAAAAATTCACCCCCATACGGAGTTTTATAATATCAAAAAAAAAGGGAGAGAGGAAATTTCTACTCCCACTAGCTTATGTTTTCTCTTTTTGCTCTTTGCTGCAACGGGACTCCCAGCATAGGCTGGTTGATATCCTGTGCCATTTGGAAAACACAGGGTTGAAAAAATAGCCCAAGGAGAAGGACTGTCTACAACTGCCTCTCCTTCCCCCTCATCTTCTGTATGTACCTACCCTGAAGGTACAATGGTCTTGATAAGGAAACTGAAACACCTCAGGTAATGATAAAACACACAGTGTAAGACAAGTATGGAGTATTTACTCACTAACAGTGCAGCCCAAGAGCAGAGAGGCTGCCAAAGAGGGATCAGTGCCTTCCTTACACCCCCAGGATTCATTGTCTCTTAGCCTGGGAACCTGTCTC
>NW_020962416.1:3979-5226 GCF_003031625.1 Empidonax traillii | reverse complement strand
CAGGTATGACTGCAGAGAGCTCTGCTATCTGAGAGGAACCTCTTACCTTGTGTGTGTCATGTACCCATTTTCCTGCTCTGAGCCAGGTGACTGCTGCCTTAGACGTTCTGCCAGAACCATCTGTGAGCACAGTTCTAGCACTTGTTAGTGGAACAGGAGAATAGTTGTGTGTTAGCTCTGGCTGAGTAAGGGCCAGCAGGTGCAAAAAAGGAATAGAGTGAAAGGTAAACTGAAAATTGACCCCTGTAATCAGCAATGGCTAACTGAAAATCAGAGCTATGAATCTGCAATTGAGTTAGTTGAACAGTAGACAAAGGAACTTACATAATATCTGGATCTCTCCCCAATACTTCCCAAAGCTGCAATCTGCTTTTGCGGCAGACTTTGAAAAACTAGAAGCTTAAAAAAAAACATTTCTGTAACAGAAAATCTTTGCCTTCTACATCTAATTGTCCTATTACAACATAAGGTTGTTTGATACCTTTAAAAATTACTAAAACAACAGGTACCCCCACACTTTTCTTTGACTCTGACAGGAACTCAGTCTTTGATTTATTTCCTTTAACACTGCCAGGACTGCCGGTGTTAAGCACTGAGGGCAGGTTAAGTCTGCCTCCCCTTTCAGGAGCTGAAAGAGTGGTTTCAGGGTGTCTGTTGTTACACCTAACAGAGGCCTAACCCAACTGATTAAGCCCAGTAGTGACTGCAAATCATTTAAAGTGTGGATATTAGTGGGTAAAGTAACAGTCTGGGGCTGAGTAGTGGTGTTATTAATTTGAAATCCAAGGTATTTCCATGGAACTGTCACTTGTCCTTTCCCCGGTGCAATTTCAGACCATGTGTCAATAGTGCAGTTTTCACAGACAAATGCACTTGCAGGAGTTGTCCCTCGGATTGCGCTGCCAGCAAGAGATTGTCCCTAGAGTGAGATACGATGGTATCGGGACACTGTCGATGGGTTGGTGATAACACGTCTGCAACGACTCTTTGGCAAACGGAGGGGCTGTTCCTCCTTCCCTGTGGGAGGACTGTCCAGTGATAGCGCTGAGATGGTTCGACTGCGTTGATGGAAGGCACTGTAAACACCAACCTACGAGAGTCTTTAGGGTTTAGTGCAATGTTAAAGAAATGAGTTTTTCTATCAATAAGAACAATAGGCAAGTTTGAAGGTATCATTGCTGGTGATGGAATCCTGTCTGGAGAGCCCCCATTGGCTCTATTATTTTATGGAGTTCTCTTAAATCCTG
>NW_020962416.1:0-1107 GCF_003031625.1 Empidonax traillii | reverse complement strand
CAGGCAAGGACAAGGCCCTCATTTCCAGCTGGCTCTGCCTGTCCCTCCTCCCTTGGCAGCAGCACTGGGGCATTTCCCTGCCATCCCCTGCTGCCTGGGCTCTCCTTGTTCCCACCCTTGGCTTTTCTGAGCCAGTGTGGGGTTTTTAGCGGGGCAGATTCGTGTTCAGACACAAACCCTTTGGGTGCTTCTGTGGGGATGTGTCTGTGGGAGCAAAGTGCCCAAGTGTCCTGCAGGCAACTTCAGGCTCTTCAGCTGTTTCCCTGGGTGTCCTGCAGGGCTGCAGGTGCCCTCCAGGAGGGCACAGCTCTGCCACAGTATCTCTGTGCTGCACAGGATCCCCGTGGAGAAAACTCCTCAGTGCTAACTCCATGAAATGCTCTGGGCAGCTGCAATGAGCATTTGGTGTCTCACTCTGGGAGTGGAGAGATGAAAAGGTGAGGAGTGTGTCAGTCTGTTCTTTGGACACGGATTCCTGGCTCTCTGTGCAGTTTCTGTGTAGGGGAACAGTGGAGTGTGATGCTCCTGCAGCTCCAAGCTGCCAGCACAGGGCAGCTGAGCACAGACTGATGGGCAGAGCAGCTCTTCTGTCATCACTGAGGGACCGTCCCTGTGCCCTCAGAACCCACAAGACTTGACCTGCAGTGCCATGGAAATGTCAGGGATTTCCAATATCCACAACCACTCCGAACTGTGGAAGGTGCAAGTGGGGGAACAAGCACAAAGTATTCAGGTAGCAACAGAAAGAGCTCAGGGGAAGGAGCTGCAGGGAGGTCTGAGTGAGGAGAGAGAACCTGAGAGTGGGGTGGCTGTGAGACGTGTCCTGTTTGGCTGCAGCAGCCTGGTCTAACTCAGCATTGACTTCTCCTCCTCAACAGATCATAACACTCTGAGGAAGCAGCAAATGCCCAACAGCAGCTCCACGGCCCAGTTCCTGCTGCTGGCATTCTCAGACAGGCGGGAGCTGCAGCTGCTGCACTTCTGGCTCTTCCTGGGCATCTCCCTGGCTGCCCTCCTGGGCAACGGCCTCATCCTCAGCGCCGTAGCCTGCGACCAGCACCTGCACACCCCCAGGGACTTCTTCCTGCTGCACCTCTCCCTCACAGA
>NW_020962415.1:0-5226 GCF_003031625.1 Empidonax traillii | reverse complement strand
TAAAAATTTGTTTTACAGCTAAGTGCTCTGATCATCACACTGCTAAATTATCAAAGCATCATGTGAAACTGAGCAATTAGAGGAGCTCAGTTAGACCTTCCTCTTTTTTTCATGGATAAGGAATGAAATCCAGGTTCTTTTGCTTTTGAGATCCTAAACTGAAGACATTCTCCTGATCATGTTTAGAAACAATCATATTTAGTTAACTTAACCAAAATTATTGTGAAACTATTTTACGAAAAGAAAACAACTTCAGCTGGAAGAGCTAAGAAAAATTTGCTAAAAAACACCTGATAGCTCTTTCAAAAGTTTTAGAAGTATCACATGAAAACTTGGGAAGACATATATAAAATTCTTTACCTCATGTCAGGCTTCTCATTTTGGCTGTACTCATATTTTAGATGACCATGTATCTCTAGAGTGTAAGATATGGAAATTGGGAGACAACATATCCTTTGCTTCTGGGAATGAACATCAAATACTACATAAAGCTAGTGCTTAGTTTGATATTTCTTGTTCCATTTTACAAAAGAAGAAAACCTACAAAATATGGCAAACATTCACAGAATCACAGTATCCCTGGGACTGCATGGGACTGCTGGACCTAGTCCAATACCCCGCTCAAGCAGAGTCAAATACAAAAGGTTACTTAGGACATTGTCCAGTTTTGAATATGTCCAAGGATGGAGACTCTCTGGATGAACACTTTCAGTGTTTGGCTATGTTAAGAGTGAAAAAGAAATCTTTTACATTTAAGTAGAATTTCCTGTATTTCATCTTGAAGCCAATGACTCCCGTTCATGTGCTGAATATCACTTAAAAACTCCTAGCTCCACCTTCTTTACTTTCCCTGATCAGGTACCTATATGCATTGCTCAGTTGTGCCTGAGTTTTCTCTTGTGCGCAACCACAGCTCTCTCAGCCTTTTACTGTATGAAAGATACTCAAAGCCTTTATCAGGCCTTTTGTTGGGCTTACAGTAGTATGTCCTTGTCTCACTTACACTCAGGAACCCAGAACCACCATAGGGATCCAGGTGTTGGTCTTGGATGAAACAATTCAGACTAAATGAAATGCTTAGGTAAATCAAGATTACTATTTGTGTATCAGTTCTCAGTACTGTCACTGAGCCAAGAAACAATAATAGAGATTTAATGAAACACTATAACCACTGAAGTAATTAGGAGAAGTTAATATCCTATGATGTTATCCTATGTGTATCCTATGATGAATACTTGGGACTCAAAAATAATGAACAGTCATACCCCAGCAGTCCTGTGTTGCACAGTCTTAGAAAAGCCAATGAACCCAAACTAGAGATTCACTTATGGTCCTTTTCATCAATATGCAAGTAACCTTGTGATTTTGGGCTTGACAGTTGACAAAATACATTTCAGTCTAAAAACTCTCTTCACAATGGTGCATAAATGGTTCTGCCTTCAAGAAAAGCCATTAGTACATCACATGGCACACTTTCATGGTCTTGGGGAGCACACATTTGTGAGGTGTAAAGATGTCCTTTATTCCAAGAAAGCCAGTGATAATTTTTTTATGTCTGAAGAACTGCTAAATTTGAAGACATATCTGGGAGTTAGCATTAGATGCAAATTAAAGGAAGGAAAATCTGTGGTTTACCAAACAAAATAGTGCTAATGTTTAGTTGATATGCTTTCAATCTACAAATATTGGGAAAAAAAGGCCTATAATTTTAGCTCTAAGCAACGGATTTTGTACAAAGGACAATTTTTAAGGCTATCATTATTCATTAATTTTTTTAAACTGTACAGTTTTCTGCACTTCCAATTTAACACACTAGCATTTGTTTATCACTCTAGGGCATCACAGACAGCTGCAAAGTGAGGATCCAACTAGATGTCGGCAGACTTGCAGAGAAATGTTGCCCTGGGTTACAACTGCAGTCTAATTTCGGCTGGTGAGTAAACACATGTGAGTTTGGTTGTTTGTTCTTTGATCATTATTGGTTGATCTTATTTAAAATAATACTGATATGAATCCTTTCATTATTATATGCCTTCTTCTACATTTATGTTTTACCTTTCATCCTAGAGGAGTTATTTATGTCTTTCTATGAAACCACGATGTGTACTTTGCCTTTTGCATTTACTGGGGACACTTTCCTTTTTTTTTTTCCCCCAGAAAGTTGCTAGGTCTTACTATGTCTATCATATCTCTCTGATCTTTTGTGCAAGGTTTAAGCCAGAGACTTTCAAGTCTTCTTGTTTTGCTACACTAGTAGTTTATGAACTGTGCTCTAGTAATTTACTTGTGCTACAGATTGTGAGCAGTAGAAGGTCTGGAAAAGAGATTAAATGGAGAACGTCTTTGCACAGCAGCAAAAATCTTAAAAAAAGTAATGATTTTGCAATTTCACATTTTATAAGTTATTGACCCAAGAGAAATACTATTTTTATAATATAAATGATACTCAGTGACTGTATATGTCTACAGAAAATATATAATATATTGATTCTGTTCAATACAATTGAATTTTGTTCTCTCACTCGTGATCAGAGCTCCATTACATGAACAGACATTATGATATACACCATTTGCTCCACAATTTAAAAAAAATTATTTAAAAATTCCACTAATGTTTGAGTTCAACAGCCAAGACAGTAATTCTATAGCTCTTAAGACACCAAATTTCTATTTACTACTTTTGTCTTCATGAGGCAAAAAAAATTTCATTCATCTTTTTGCCCATTCCAGATAAAAAGAGTGTTATGAAGAAAGCAGTATGTCATTTTTTAAAAAACAGAAAATACATACCAATTTATCTGAGTGCTGGAGACTTTGAAGAAAAACTAGAATGTATACGTATGGACTTATCCATACGTTAAGAAGTTCTCTAACCTCTTAGTCAGGATGTCTTCATTGTCCTGGGGCAATGAGCAGTTTCTGTCAAATAAAGGCATTTTGACAAAATAGGCTACTAGATACTGATGCTGGAAAAATAGATTAGGAACAAGTTATTCTTATTTTCAATTAATCTCACTGGATACACATCTTATATGTGCCTCTAACTCAACACTGTGAAACACAGCCTTTTCCTCTGTTATGTGTTCCATTTACCACCACAGGAGCCAACTATCTAATCACATTAAATATGCACTCCTTCTGGAGAAGTCTTATTAACAGAATTTAAACAAACAAAAGCCATTTATACTCCATTGAGATGTGCCTATGCACTTAACCTTAACGGGAGGGGAAATATTATTTTTAAGTTTGTCCTTTGAACCATTCTATGTAAAATCCAAGTTATGAAGCTGTTCATCCCTATGGACATTGTATGAACAAATTCCCCACATGGCATTTTACAAATAATTTTTATCTCCCTGAACTAAACATAAACAATCTGACAACTGGCTTATGCAAATTTGTTCTGAACTTCTTTGAAGTAGCTATTTTTAAGGCAGATATCATCTCTGCTTGGGGCTGAGCACCAGAATGATTTATATTTGTTTCAATAATAAAAAAAAAAATGCTAGAAGTTATTTTCTACATGGCTTGCTACATTAGATACATTTATTCTGACAGGAAGTGCTGAAATGCTAGCAATAAAGTGCTGGATATACATTTGAGTTTAGGATCAAAATTCAGCAGAAAATTCCAAGTGAGATATGGCTTGTATCTTTGAACAAGGCTGGGAGACATGTATTATTTAAACAGCCATACATTCAAACACAGCTTGTCCAGGTCAAAAGCTGTTCTTTAAAGGGTCACACGGAGGAGAAGAAGATGGCGTGGAAACAATAGCAGGGACCAATCCTGTGAACAAACCTGTAACCTTGGTTTAGGAGAGCAAAATCAATGAAATTGAAAAGGTCATAACAATATTTTAACAGGGAGGTCTCAGATTTGTTTTAATATGGAACTAGTTTCCAATGCATCTGGAAAACCACACAGATTTAGATACTATTAGTCTATTTGGGAGTAGTTGGAAACAAATTATAAGCTTCTGAATGTGCATGTCCCTTTTCCAATTTCATGTCTTGTCTTTATGTTTTTACTTGATCTAATAATATCAATTAGATAGCAGAAACGTCCTGAAATTGAGCAAAGGGAAGTGCAAACTCCTATACCTGGTGAGGAACAACCCCTTGCCCCCGTTCACCAATATATTCTGAAGTCTGACTGGCTGGAAAGTATCTTTGCAGAAAAGGATCTAGGGCTCCTGGTGGATACCAAGTTAAACAGACAGCAATGTACCTTTGCAGCAAAGAATTGGATGATATCCTGCGCTGTATCAGCTGGGAGTGTTGACAGCAGGTTGAAGGAGATGAACCTTTCGTTCTACTCTACTGGTGAGGCCACATCTGGACTTTGGGGTTCAGCTCTTGGTTCTCAAAGGCAAGGCAGGAATGGTGCAGAGACTCCAGCAAATGGTCATGAAGATAATTAAGGGATTGGAGCATTTCTCCTATGATGAAAGGCTGAGGGAGCTCGGACTGTTCAGCCTGGAGAAGGGAAGTCTTCTCAGTGTATATACATACCTAAATGAATGGTGCAAAAGAGTCAGGTTCTTTCCAGGGGTGCTTGGTGACAGGACAGGAGGCAGTGGTCACAAGCTGAAACACAAGAGGTTGGGTCTGAACATCAGGAAACACTGTTTTACTGTTAAAGGGACTGAGCACTGACACAAGTTACCCAGAGATTTTTCTGGTGACTCTATCTTTGGAACTATTCAGAAGGTGTCTGGACATGGTTCTGGGCAACTGACTCTGGGTTACTCTGTTTGATCAGAGGATTTGTACAAAATTGCCTCCAGAGGTGCCTTCCAACTTCAATTATTCTATCATTCTGCGATTTTGTTTATCTAGTTTTATCTGTTGTTTTGTTTGTCTGGTTTCTTATGCCTTTAGACCTTGGGTAACACACACACACATAAAAAAAATATTTAATTACCTCTGGTTTTGACATGTGCTATCTTAAAAAATTCAGAATTGATTCTTTTATTCCTCTGGAACAAAAGTTGCTATGAAAAATTTGTGGTATCTGACTTACAGACATGGAAAAGCCATATTTCTACATCTTGGAGTAGATGTGCATAATTTTAAAGACACCATCTCCAACTCAGAAGCTTGTAAGGAACTATAAGGAGCTGCACAGAGATGGTTTAAATCTATCTCTCTACTAAAGCTTACCTGTAGGATTTTGTAAAATTTAGGTGAATTACCTGTGTCTTATCAACAACAAGTTACAAAT
>NW_020962414.1:3768-5226 GCF_003031625.1 Empidonax traillii | reverse complement strand
TGCCCAGAGCCTTTGGCTCCCTGCACTCAGGGCCTCCAAGGAGCTGCTGCAGAGTCCCTGGGGAGGCTTTGGCAGGAGGGGCCCTCGGGGGGCTCCTTAAGGCTTCAAGGGCCTGCAGGATTTTCAGAGCAATTTGGGGTTTGCTTTTGGTTTTGCATCTCTGAGAGGTTTGTGCAGCCATGGCCTCCAATTATCTGCTTTAATGAGTCCCCTGAGAGACTCTGTCAGTTGGGACACTCACTGTAGCTCATTAATGTTTCAAGCCACTCAAGGTAAATTTGTTAAGACACTTCTTTTTGACACTGAGTCTTTGACAGGCTTGTTCAGTCATGGCCTCCAATTATCTGCTTTAATGAGTCCCTTGAGAGCCTTTGTCAGGAATGGCCCTCAGTGGGGCTTGTTAAAGCTTCAAAGTACTACAGGTTTCCTAAGATACTTTGCCTTTTCTTTTGACTCTGAGTTTTGAAGAGGTTTGTGCAATAATTGATTCCAATTCTCTGCTTTAATTAGTCCCTGGGGAGACTTTGTCAGCAGTGACACACAGTGGGGCTCATTAATGCTTCAAGGTACTCAAGGGTTTTGAAGGAACTCCTCCTTTTGAAAGTGAGTTTTTGAGAGGTTTGTTCAGTTATGGCTTCCAATTATGTGCTTTAATGAGTCCCTTGGGATTCTCAGTCAGTTGTGACAATCACTGTAGCTCATAAATGTTTCAAGGCTCTCAAGGTAAATTTGTTTAGACACTTCTTTTTGACACTGAGTCTTTGAGAGGTTTGTTCAGTCCTGGTCTCCAATTATCTGCTCTAATGAGTCCCTTGAGAGCCTTTGTCAGGAATGGCCCTCAGTGGGGCTTGTTAAAGCTTCAAGGTACCACAGGTTTGTTAAGGTACTTTCCCTTTTCCTTTGAGTTTTGAAGAGGTTTTGCAATCATTGCCTCCAATTATCTACTTTAATTAGTCCCTGGGGAGACTTTGTCAGCAGTGACACTCAGTGGGGCTCATTAATGCTTCAAGGTACTCAAGGGTTTTGAAGGAACTTTTCCTTTTGAAAGTGAGTCTTTGAGAGGTTTGTTCAGTCATGGTCTCCAATTCTCTCCTCCACTGAGTCCATGAGGAGCCTGTTTTGGGAATGGCCCTCAGGGGGACCCATTAATGCTTCCAGATACTTTGGGTTTTCCTTCTGACTTTCCCTTATGGACAGGTTTGTACAATCTGCCCTCAGTCCCTGAGGTTCAAGGACTCAGCACCAAAAGCCCCCCAGGGCTCACTCAGGTAAAGCAAGTCCTGACAAACCATGGCCCTTCCTGTGATTTCCCTCTAGTCTGGACAGTAAATTAGGAATGTTGTCTCATGGAATCAGGGGACCATTGTGACACTGCCCAGAGCCTTTGTGTGCCTGCACTCCTGGCCTGCAAGGATCTGCTCTCAGGAGTCCCTGGGGAGGCTTTGTCAGTGCCTGCCC
>NW_020962414.1:0-1158 GCF_003031625.1 Empidonax traillii | reverse complement strand
ATGGAGAGGATGGGCTGTGACATCACAAAGGGGTCTTTGGAACACGGATAGGGTTGAACTGTCACAAGATAGGGGCTTAGTTTTTTGGTATCCACAGGCTATTCCAGAATGGACAGGATAGGCCGTGACATCACAAAAGGGCTCAAAGCACATGGGTGGGTCTGACTGTGCTGGTGTGGGGTGTTGGTTTTTGCTTGCCAAGGCCTATTCTGGAATGCAGAGGATAGGCCGTGACAAGTAGTGCCTGTCAGAACTGCAAAGATGGACCCACAAGAATCTTACATGGGGGAGATTCTCTGCTCTGCCCTGCACACCCCAGTGCTGGGGTCAAAACTCAGCCTCTCCACTTCCCTCTCCTAAGGGACTTGTTCTTAGACTTGTTCTTCCCTATGCTCATTTCAGAAGCCCTCCTGGCGATTCCCAAGCCTGTACCCGGCTCTCATCCCCTCTCTGGCTCAGAGCCCTCCACTTATCTTGCAGAGAGCTGGGCCTGTCCATCCACCTTCCAAAAGCACGTCCCTTGGGCTGGCTCAGGGGTTCCTGCAGTCCCTGGGTTCTTCTCTTCCTCAACTCCAAGAAAGGAAACCCAAATCAATGCATTACTTGAGCAGCACATCGGCCAAACCCCAACCATTCCCACACTCACCATCTAAGTCCAATTGTGGTGTTCTGTTGTTTGGTTACATATTCTTGAGTGTTTGATGAGCACACTCTGGCACTGCTTGACCAGTGGGGGGAGTGGGGGATCCCTGTGACATGAGAGATGCCCCACATGTTGAAAAACTCTTTTAAAGAGTGAGAAGTGTATGCTGATCCATTATCTGTTTTTATCATTTTGAGGATGCCAAGGACTGATATTGCAGATAGAAGGTATTTTTGACGTCTTAGACCTTCTCTCCTGCATGTGCTGCTGCTGCAATGGCACCAGAACACGTGTCAATGGACACATGAATGTGTTATAATTTTCCAAATGGTGAATAATGCGTTATGCCCGATTTGCCAGATGTCAAGTGGGTTATTTCCACGAAGGTTTTACCCCCTCAGATGATAGAGGAAAGGAGTCTCTGGTAGCCGGGGCACACAGAAATAATTGCTCTGGCTTGAGATAGTGTAAGGTAGAATGTGTTTTTTGAGGGATTTTGCATTTTAGTGAATAAA
>NW_020962413.1:4173-5228 GCF_003031625.1 Empidonax traillii | reverse complement strand
GGTGGAACTGGGCTCGGGGGGGTGTCAGGGTGACGGGGACCGGGGGGATCTGGTGGCACTGGGAGGCCCCAGGAGTGGGGCTGGGCTCGCGGTGTCCCCGTGTTGGTGTCCCCAGCTGTGCCACTGTCCATTGTCACCCTGGCCTTGTCCCCAGCCATTGTCACCCTGGCCCTGCCCCGGTGCTGCTGGCCTGGAGCCTGGGGACAATGCCAGCCCGGGTGTCCCTGTCCCCATGGTGACCCAGGCCTGTCCCTGTCCCCATGGTGACCCTGGACTGTCCCCATGGTGATCTGTGCCTGTCCCCTGTCCCCATGGTGACCCAGACCTGTCCCCTGTCTCCACGGTGACCCTGGACTGTCCCCATGGTGACCCAGGCCTCTCCCTGTCCCCACGGTGACCTGTCCCTGTCCCCAGGGCCGCCCTATCGCCCGCTGCCTGGCGGAGATGCCAGCGCAGGTGTCCCTGTGTGTCCCTGTCCCCAGGGTGACCCTGGACTGTCCCCTGTCCCCAGGGTGACCCTGGACTGTCCCCATGGTGACCTGTGCCTGTCCCTGTCCCCAGGGTGACCTGTGCCTGTCCCTGTCCCCAGGGTGACCCTGGACTGTCCCCATGGTGACCCTGGGCTGTGCTCTGTCCCCAGGGCCGCCCTCATCGCCCGGTGCCTGGCGGAGATGCCGGCGCGGGTGGCGTCGTGGCGGCAGCAGCGGGAGCAGGCTCGGGAGCGGGCGCGGGCGGAGGCGGCGCGGCGGCAGCGCCTCCTGGCCGAGGCGGGGCTGGAGGGGCCCCCCCGGGCCGGGACCCCCGCCCGGAGCGCGGCGCGGGCGCAGGAGCTGCTGGAGGAGCTGGAGCGGCAGCAGCGCCGGGAAGAGAAGCGGCGCCGGCGCCAGGAGAGGATGGAGGCGGCTCAGAGCGCGCTGGCGGCGGCTGAGGCGGCGGCCAAGGAGAGAGCCCCCCCTGGGACCCCCCCTGAGGGGGCTGGGGGGGCCTCCTGACCCCCCCCATGAGCACCAGGAACCTCCCCAAGGGAACTGGGGGGACCTCCTGACCCCCCCTCT
>NW_020962413.1:0-1333 GCF_003031625.1 Empidonax traillii | reverse complement strand
TTGGGGGGTTCAGGATGGGGATTTGGGGTGTTTTTGGGGTGTCTCAGGGAGGGTTTTTGGGGGGTTTCAGGAATGTTTTTGTAGGACGTTTTTGGGGTGTCTCAGAGATGGTTCTGGGTAGTTTTATAGAAGCTTTTTTAGGGTGTTTTTGGGGTGTCTTAGGGAGAGTTTCTAGGGTTCCTTAGGGAGTGGTTTTGGGGTGTCTCAGGGAGGGTTTTTGGGGTGTCTCAGGGGGGTGTTTTGGGGTGATTTTCAGGTATCTCAGGGGTGGTTTTGGAGTATTTCAGGGAGGTTTTTGGGGTGTCCCAGGGAGGGTTTTTGGGGTGTCTCAGGGGCGGTTTTGGGGTGTCCCAGGGGTGTTTTTGGGGTGTCTCAGGGGCGGTTTTGGGGTGTCCCAGGGGCGGTTTTGGGGTGTCTCAGGGGTGGTTTTGGAGTATTTCAGGGAGGTTTTTGGGGTGTCTCAGGGAGAGTTTTTGGGGTGTCCCAGGAAGGGTTTTTAGGGTGTCTCAGGGGTGTTTTTGGGGTGTCCCAGGGGTGGTTTGGGGGTGTCCCAGGGGTGGTTTTGGGGTTACCTGGAGCAGCTGGGGGTTCTCCTGGCCCAGCTGCTGCAGCAGCGCCGGGAGCAGCGCCGGGTTCTGTTGGATCACCTGGCGCATGTTCTGGAACTGCGGCTGCTCCCGCAGGAACTCCAGGGGGTTCTCACCTGGGGGGCGGGGCCGGCAGGTGAGGGGGGGGTGGGGCTTTGCTAAACCACACCCCTTTCTTTGATGGTCACACCCACCCCTCTGTCAATCACACATCAGGCCACACCCACAAAAAGCGTGTGGTTAATCCAGGCCACACCCACAAGGGAGGGTGTGGCTTATTTAGGACACACCCTCAAAGTGGGTGTGACCAATCCAGGCCATGCCCCAACACGGAATACCTTGGGTTTCAATGTTGGATTTTGACCCCACCCATAAATGGGAGGAGCTCAAAGGGCGTGTCCCCACCCACTGAGCAAGAGGGAGGAGCTTCCAGGGGTGTGGTCAGTGCCAGCCACACCCCCCTGGGTGGTCCCAGGTGCCCCCCAGACCCACCTTCGGGCGGGGGCTGCTCCGGGGGGCGGCTCTCCTGCACGGGCGGGCGCTCGGGCTCGGGGCTGCCAGGAATGCCCTGGGGGGGTGAGAGGGGCACCAAGGGGGGGTCAGGGCACCCCAGGACCCCCCAAGACTCCCCTCATTGTGGGGGGGGGCTCCAGGACCCCTCCCCAGCCTGGTCTGAAGCCTTGGAGACCCTCCCAGGACCCCCCAACTGCTCCCCCCCTCCTCTTCCCCAGCCCTCCCTGACCCCC
>NW_020962412.1:2545-5229 GCF_003031625.1 Empidonax traillii | reverse complement strand
TGTAACTTTGCTTTGTAACTTGTTCATTGTAACTTTGCTTTGTAACTTGTTCATTGTAACTTTGCTTTGTAACTTGTTCATTGTAACTTTGCTTTGTAACTTGTTCATTGTAACTTTGCTTTGTAACTTGTTCATTGTAACTTTGCTTTGTAACTTGTACTTTGCTTTGTAACTTGTATTGTGATTCCCAATAAAGTTATAGTTTTAACTTTAAAACTTAAAGTTGTAGTTTGTACTTTGTATTTTAGTTCTCTTTTGCTTTTACTTAGTTCAAAAACAGGAGAAGGGGGGGTGCTGCTGAAGAGCAAGCGAGCCCCTAGTGCTGGACTTATTATTTTTCTTCTTTTGTATATATACCCAGTTAATTACCCAATTAACTACTTAATTACTTAATTAGATAATTACCTAATTAACTAATTATCCAATTAACCAATTTCTTTCGGCGCACGTCAACAATTACCCTTTAACGACCAATTAATGACCCCACTTAATTGCTAAATGACCTAATTAACGACCTAATGACTTAATTACCCAATTAACTACTTCATTAGTTAAGTAGATAATTACCTAATTAACTAATTATCCAATTAACCAATTTTTTTCGGCGCACGTCAACAATTACCCTTTAACGACCAATTAATGACCCCACTTAATTGCTAAATGACCTAATTAACGACTTAATGACTTAATTACCCAATTAACTACTTCATTAGTTAAGTAGATAATTACCTAATTAACTAATTATCCAATTAACCAATTTTTTTCGGCGCACGTCAACAATTACCCTTTAACGACCAATTAATGACCCCACTTAATTGCTAAATGACCTAATTAACAACCTAATGACTTAATTACCCAATTAACTACTTCATTAGTTAAGTAGATAATTACCTAATTAACTAATTATCCAATTAACCAATTATTTTCGGCGCACGTCAACAATTACCCGTCAACTGGCAACTAATTACCCGACTTAATAACTTAATTACCTAATTAACTACTTAATTACTTAATTACAAAACGACATAACTAACTAATTTATTCCTTAATTACCTAATTGACTACTTAATTAGTTAATTAGATAATTACGTAATTAACCAATTAACCAATTTCTTTCCGCGCACATCACCAATTACCCTTTAATTGGCAACTACTTACCTCACTTAATGACTTAATTACATAATTAACTACTTAATTCCTTAATTACAGAACGACCTAAAGAACTAATTAATTACTTAAGTACCTAATTAACTACTTAAGGACATAAACACCAAATTACTAATTATCTAATTAACCAATGACCTAATAAACTAATTACCAAATTAACTAATTATCTAATTACCTACCGATCTAATTAACTAATTACCTAATTAACTAATTACCTAATTAACTAATTATATAATTCACTAATTATCTAAATAACTAATTATCTAATTAACTAAGTAACTACCTAACTAATTACCTACTTAAATAATTACCTAATTAATTAATTATCTAATTAACTAATTATCTAATTACCTAATTACCTAATTAATTAATTACCTAATTAACTAATTACATAATTGACTACTTATGTAACTACGGACTTATGTAATTAACTAATTATCTAATTAACTAATGATCTAATTAACTAATTATCGACTTAACTAATTATCTACTTAACTAATTACCAAACTAATTAATTATCTAATTAACTAATTATCTAATTAGCTAATTACCTAATTAAATAATTACCTAATTAACTAATGCTTTTCAGCACAGATCAACAATTACCCTTTAATGGACAACGAATTACCACACTTAATTATTTAAAGACCTAACTAACTAAATAATTACTAAATTACTTAATTACCTAATTAACTCCTTACTTACTTAATTACTAAATGACCAAACACAATAATTATATAATTAACCAATTTTCTTCTACCACACATCAACAATGATGCCTTAATGAAAAACTAATTACCCACATAATTACTAAATGACACAATGAAGAACTTAATCACTTAATGACTTCAACTTTAACAACTTCACAATTTAACAAGCTGAACCTTTAATTACTTGAGGATTTAACAACTCGAGGGTTTAACAAGGTAGGGTATAAAACCAATAGGGTTACAGTTAGGATTACAGGAAGGGTGAGCAGGACACTTCAGATTAGGGTTCAGGAAGGGGTAAGGTTAGCGTTGCAGTTACACTTGACTTTACAATTCAAACTCAGGTTAGGGTTCAAATTCATATTAAGATTAGGATTCAGGTTACATTTTAGGTTCAGGTAACGCTTAGGAGTTAAGGCTTACACTTCAGATTCCAAGCTAAGGTTACTGTGAGGGTTCATGCTACAATTCAGGTTACAGGTAGGGTTAGGGTTCAGCTTCAGGTTACGGTTCAGGGTAAGGTTCAGGTTAGGATTCAGCTTAGGGGGAGGAAGAGGGTGACGGTGACAGTTAGCCTTAGGGTTACGGTTAGGGGTACGGTTAGGGGTTAGGGTGACAGTGAGGGTTAGGGGTTAGGGTTAAGGGTTACGGTTAGGGGTAGGGTTAGGGGTTAGGGTGACGGTGAGGGTCAGGGGTTAGGGTTAAGGGTTACGGTTAGGGTTAGGGTGATGGTAAGGGTGAGAGTGAGGGTTAGGGTGAGGGTGAGGGTTAGGGTTAGGGTTAAGGTTAGGGTTAGGGTTAGGGTTA
>NW_020962412.1:0-1635 GCF_003031625.1 Empidonax traillii | reverse complement strand
TTACCTAATTACCTAATTAATTAATTATCTAATTAACTAATTGTCTAATTACCTAATGATCTAATTAACTAATAATCTAATTAGCTCATTATCTAAGTAACTAATTATCAAATTAACTTATTATCTAATTAACTAATTATCTAATTAACTAATTATCTAATTACCTAATTACCTAATTAATTAACTATAGAATTAACTAAATGTCTACTTACCTAACTCCCTAATTAATTAATCATCTAATTAACTAATTGTCTAATTAACGAATTATGTAATTAAATAACTATATAATTAACTAATTATCTAATTAACTAATCACCTAATGAAGTAATTATCTAATTAACAAATTATCTAATTAACTAATTATCAAATTAACTAATTATCTAATGAACTAATTATCTAATTTACTAATTATCTAATTACCTAATTATCTAATTAACTGATGATCTAATTACCTAAATACCTAATTAACTAATTATCTAATCAAGTAATTATCTAATTAACGAATTACCTAATGAACTAATTAACTACTTATCTAATTACCTAATTACCTAATTAACTAATTACCTAATTAACCAATTATCTAATTAAGTAATTATCCAATTAACTAATTATCTAATTTACTAATTATCAAAGAACCTAATTACATCATTACCTCACTATCTAATTAAGTAATTATCTAACTAACTAATTACGTAATTAACTAATTAACTACCTGTCTAATTAACTAATTACCAAATTATCGAATTGTCTAATTAACTACTTATCTAATGAACTAATTACCAAATTATCTAATTATCCAATTAACTAATTATCTAATTAACTAATTTCGAATTACATACTTGCCTAATTAACTAATTATCTAATTAACTAATTATGTAATTACGTAATTACCTACTTAATTAATTATCTAATTAACTAATTTTTATCGACACAGATCAACAATTACGCTTCAATGGGCAACTAATTACCACACTTAATGACTTAAATACCTAATTAACAAATTAATTACTAAACTACTTAATTACCTAATTAAGTCCTTACTTACTTAATTAGTTAACTACGAAACACACTAACTATCTAATTAACCAATTTTCCTTCACCAAACACCAACAATCATGCCTTAATGAAAAACTAATTACCCACATAATTACAAAATGACACAATTAAGAACTTAATCACTTAAGGACTGCAACTTTAACAACTTGACAATTTAACAAACTGAACACTTAATTACTTAACGATTTAACAAATCGAGGGTTTAACAAGGTAGGGTATAAAACCAATAGGATTACAGCTAGGGTTACAGGAAGTGGGACCAGTATGCTTCACGTTAGGGTTCAGGAAGAGGTAAGGTTAGGATTGCACGTACAATTCAGCTTACAGTTCACACTCAGGTTAGGGTTGAAATTCAGATTCAGATTAGGATGCAAGTTACAGTTTAGGTTCACATAAGGCTCAGCACTTAAGGGTTACACTTCAGGTTCCAAGGTACAGTTAGGGTTACAGTTGACACTAGGATTCAGGTTCACGTTACAGTACAAGTTAGGGTTCAGGTTCGAGTTCAGGTTTAGAGTTGGGGTTAGGGTTAGGGTTAGGGTTAGGGTTAGGGTTAGGGTTAGGGTTAGGGTTAGGGTT
>NW_020962411.1:0-5229 GCF_003031625.1 Empidonax traillii | reverse complement strand
AAAAAAAAAAAAAAAAAAAAAAAAAAAAAAAAAAAAAAAAAAAAAAAAAAAAAAAAAAAAAAAAAAAAAAAAAAAAAAAAAAAAAAAAAAAAAAAAAAGCCATTTTGGGATTATAAAAAACCATTTCCAGAAATAAATTACAGAAATTATTTTTCTTCTGTTGCAGATGAAATAAAGCAAAATGCAACCCCTAATGGATCTGGATGCTGCTGCTTATTTATGAACCATCTTTTACTCTGCTTGTTCATCCCACACACTGATTCCCTTGCTTTTATTCAGAGCTCTTGAGTTTCCTTCCATGCAGGGAGGTCAATCCAGGAAGGACAGGCAGAAAGTCATGCTGCTTCATGCTCTCCACTGCTCAGTCACAAGTTTTGGGTGTTAGCGGGCAAGGCCCCTGAGTGCTCAATTGGCATTGACTTCCACCCAATAATCTGAACTCTGGGATCCTTCACCTTCATCTTTCCAAGACTTCTTTCTCTTTTTGTGAATCCTTCTTTTTCACACCTGCTTTTCTTTCCAGAATTCAACCCCCTTATTTCCCGATCGAAATAGTCCCTGTACAGAAGCACAATGTGTGACCAGAGTCCTGGTTGGCATTTCTCGTCTCTTATCAACAGGTAGACTGGGATCACGTCACATTTTCTCTCATTCACATGCTGAGTGAGTGCATTCACCTACATATATGCAATAATCTATCAGCTGTCAGCATTACTAACTTAAATTTTTTTTCACCTTAAAATATCTCCGTTGTGATGGTTGTGCAATATATAAAAGGATACAGAAGTTTTTAATGTTGTTTAAGTGAACATGTTTTCAAAATGGCTTTTACAGTTTTTTTGTAAACTCACTCTTCTTCTTCCCAAGGTTCCTCAGTCTTGTCTCTGCTTTTGGAATGTCTGAGAGATAACTGAAAGCTTATCTATTGGTTGTTAACCCTTTATTATCATTAGTTGGTTTGTAAGACCTCCCGGACTCCCAATGGTCACTTTGTAATCCCCCCAAGAGCTATTTAAGTGGCTAGCCAAAATAATAAACTCTCTCTGCCTCTCTCCTTGCTGCCGTGTCCTGTGGCCTCTGCGGGGGCCATGGAGACCTCATGGGGGTGGTGGGGGAGGGGGGGGGGCACCTCCCCCTCTAGGACTAGAGTTAAAAGGGAAAAACCTCTTGCCTGGAGTCCCCCTCCCTATCCAACCCTCAACGTTCATCCCACCTCCTAATAACAATGATCCTAACATGCTTTTGTTTGATGCTACCACTCAGTTCAGGACCTATTTCCTTGCAAAGACCAGGGTCAACCACAGATACTTATTGACAATAAATTGAGAAGTTAAAGGGAGTAAGAATTTCCATTTCAGTGTGCTTTTTTCCCTCCCTCCTTTTTTACTTTCATGTACAAGTCAGTCAGGTTGATCTGTCTGTGTTATGCTTTAACTGCACTTGATAAAGAATAAAACTTACCCCATTGTCCTCTTTGAACACTTGCTCCAAAGCAAATGGTATGAGTAATAGAATTCATCAGGCTATGTGTGAAAACATAAAATGATAAGAATTTTTAATCTGCTGCAAAAAGCTTTGCCCCATCCCTGGAAGCATTGTCAGAATCATTTAATGCCAGATTGGACAGAGAACTGGGCAATCTGATCTAGCTGAAGGTGTCCCTGCCTATGCCAGGGGAGTTGGAACTAGATAATCTTTAAGGTCCCTTCAAACCCAAACCATTCTGTGATTCTGTGATTCTGTGATTCTATGATTCTATGAATTTCAGGGTTCCTTGCTAGAGGAACAGCATTTTTTTCAAGTTAAGCATGGGTACTTACGAAGCTGATACTGTTGCTTGGGTGATCATGGTGATTTACAGCAGTGACTTAAGTCTCTCTTCTCATCTACTAGCAACAAGAGATTTTCTGCCCTTGTTCTAACTTAAATGCATGCTTTTATGCATTCAGTAAAGGACCTTGTTTCATCCATTGATTACGGATTGTTCTGCTTCTGCAGATCTGAGATATTAACACACAAGAGTGATAACAAACTTGGTCTAAATTTAAAAGATATCTTGAAGGGTTTCTAGAATCAATATATTTTTGTTTTAGCCAATATTTGTGTTGTATCCATCCAGTCAAACTTATGTAGATTTTAACAGTTTCGATCAGCTCCTTGTAGCTAACAAATTCTTCTCCCTGCAGAACAAGGGTCATCCTCATCTGTGCTAAGTTAAACTGCCAAAAGGAAGCATGAACTTAATGTGATATTATAGTGTCTGTGATTCCACCAACAGGTTTGTGAAAGTCCCGTAGTACTACTCAAAAAACTTGGTTTTGAACAGAAAATACAAAAGTTTTGGTAATTTTTGGGAAATGTAGAGGGTTGAGATTTTTATTAGTCTAGCTATGTGTGATACGTGCATTTTGAGACATTGGTATAATAAAAACCTAGGTTATAATTATTAAACTATAATTTCCATTAAGTGTATGCTCTAAAATATGAGAAAATACTTTGTTCAGTGTACATATATAATAATTAATTATATATATGCAAATATATATATATATATATATAAATTGAAATATATATATTCTTATTTGTTTCTTGATAGGGATAAAAGTCCCTGTTCATTCACTTACTGCTCTTTTTCCTGATTTTGCTGAGATTTTCCAACTGTGGTGGCATGGTTTATGTGGCCAGCTGTCAAGTGGGAAGGGATTACCATGTTAAACTAAACTAAATCCACTTACTGACAGATGGCTATGAATATTGGTCACAGTCAGCAGTACCTGAATTATTTAAAGGTAAGAAGCTCTATATTGTACTATGGCTCTCTTTAGTATAATTTTGCTGCTGTCTGTGGCCATCTTTATTGGTAACATAACAGAAGAAAACATGAGAGTAGAGAACAGGCAAAACCACATAGTCTTAAAGCACTATTTGATAAAACATATGAAAACAATATCAAGTTTAATATGATGAAGTGCTATTGATGCTTCAGGGAGTAGAGTAAATGTTTCTGACAGGACACACAAAATATTACCCCAGAAAACCAATAAGTGATTCCCTATTTATGAGGAAAATAACACAAATACAAGGTAGATCCAGGGAAATTAATTTGTATATATTAGCCGGCATTGATTTTGAGAGGATGTTTTTAGAAGTATAAACTTACCAAATAGTTAAGGCCCCACTTTCTTAATTTTCTTGCAAGAAAGCAGCTGACAAACATAAGCACTCTGCCCTGGTTTCTATATTTTTGGAGAAAAAACAATGAGATATTTTTCAAGGAAACAACTCTTTGTAAGTGGGAATTCTAAAGACAACTCCACATTTGGAGCAGAGTGTAGGAGACCTTACCTGTAATAAGAGTAATGCCCCCTATAAAGACGAAATGTGCTTTTGCCATTTATCAACAATAACTATCAGAAGGTCACTCACTTCTCCATGGAGAAAAACATAAAAAGGAGGAGGTAGTAAATTCATCTACCCTGCCCACATCTAAGAAACCAATGCTCAATGTCAAAACCTAGGACACCCTGTTTCAACCCCTGTGTCCAAAGTCATGACCTCAAGGAAATCAATTAAAAATGCATACAGTTCTTTTCCTTTTTCATCTTTTGTAGAGGTGTGTTTGCTTTTTCAGTTTATGGATGAGAAATGCATGTATATGTATTTTGGGGGGAGCATTGGCAACATTGGAATTTTTCTGAAAGTAAGTTCAATCCTTGCCTTTATCTGCAGTTCTATGAACTGTGTAAGAAACAGCATTGTATAAAAGATGAAACTGTGAGTAGTCAGCAATTATTTCTGTTACTGTAATGATGAGTTGGAAGAAAACTAATAGACAAGGTGGGATAGGACTGAAAATGTGGGTGTATATTTTCCCATTGTTCTCCCACCTTTCCTGCCCACTAGTATAAATAACTGTGATCTTTACGAAGTATTCAACTCATAATTCATAAAGAAATGGGATAAATCTTTATAAGTTCTTTTGAGAAATAAATTAAAAAATTCCATTAATCAGAGAGTTTTCGTTAGAAGACATATTTTTTAGTCTACCTAATGATTTGTTTTAACTTTTCAGTTAATTTAAAAAAATATTTAATTTTTAAACTTATAACAATATTACTATGACCTACGTTGGTCGCAGTTGCAAGACCACAAACAGTTTATGCAAGTTAAAAATTCAATATTAACACATGTCTCTTTTATTCATAGACAGTAATTTCAAACCCAGTAGAATAAAAATTTATTTAATTAACAATGGATAAAGCTGATTACACAAAATAGGATACTTTGATATTGGTTCAAAATGATTCAGTGCTTATCATATGGCATCTTAAGTGCTGAATCCTGGAAAATAATTTTCTCATTTGATGTGACACTTGATCAATTGGTTTTTCTAGTTCCTCTTGGTTATAGCTACTAACACTGTGGTGGTCTGTGTTGTTTCACTCTGAAGCACTTCAGAGCTGTGGGCTGATCTTTCAGGGTGTTATAGTCATTGAGCTTTGGGTCAGGCAGGTGCAATCTGAGTGCGGACAAATTTGAGATGGGGAAATAACAGTTGTAAGGTGGCACATTCACTGCACAGTAATGAGTGTCATGAATTTGTGAATCAAGAAGATAAACAAATCATCCCAAGCTTCCATGATCTTCAGTGCTTACTGAAAGGGTGCCCCACAGCAGACTGTGCTTTGGTTTAGATTTTTCTTCTATTTGGAGAGGGGTGGTCAGGCACTGGAACAAGTTCCCCAGGGCGGTGGTCACAGCACCAAACCTGGCAGAGTTCAAGAAGCGTTTGGAATGTACTCTCAGACACATAGTGAGACTCTTGGGGATGGCCCCACGTAGGGCCAGGAGTTAGACTCAGTGATTCTTCTGGATCCCTTCAAACTAAGCATATGCTGTGATTCTGTGACCTTCCTATGATGTTGAGCCATCCACAGTGCTCAAGCACCAGTTTTGGCTTCCCATGATATTAGTGTTAAAGTGTATTGAATACTAACTTACAATTATAAAGTTACTTTTAAACCAGGAAGAGCTTGACACTTAGAGAGAAATCTAATATCTTTTTCACTGTTTTAAGCATAGTACCAACTATGAAAGGTACAAAAAACTATTCTACAAGCAAGACAATAGTGATTTTTTTTTCATTTGGTAAATTGCTTCAGCTGTGAGCTTTATCCAAGAATGGTTCAAAGGGAAAGGACTTTGGCAACAGGCAGATGTTGTTTTCCT
>NW_020962410.1:3697-5230 GCF_003031625.1 Empidonax traillii | reverse complement strand
CCCCTATAAGTATAAAAGAAAATGCCTTCAAGAGTAAAAACGTAAAGCTGACCCTTACTTGCTCTGAAGCCTGGTAAAGAAGCCTGCTGTTCTAATAAATGAGGATTCACAAATCCTTGGATTGCTGGCATATTCAAAGTTTGATACACACAGTTTAATTCCTGCATGGAACTTGTAGAAAATAAGAACTTTTAAAAAACCCTAAGAATAAATGATTTAGTCCTCAAACTGGAACTTATTTATCACTAATGTATTGAAAAGAGCTTTGACATCCTAGCAGAAATACATGATAGCAGTAAATAGAGAGATAGATATGCACAAACTGATTGTCAGAAAGACCAGGCACAGGACTAAAAAGAATTCCCAAGGAGAACTGAAAGATTTGCTAAGAGTGCTACCACTATGACAATGGGAAACTTTTAAGATACAGTTCTATTATAAAATATAGTTTGTTCTGAGTCAGATCTATTTAAATGTGTTTCTGGTGTGATGCAAATGCCTCTTCATTTTTAGCCTTCTCAAGGCATGACTTTTGTCCCTGGGCTGGTTGGACCCATCTGTAAGGAGCATGGGTGAGGGTCTTCGTCATGGTCATGTGACTGACTTGCTGGTGGGACTGCAAGGCTAGGTATGACATTGGCAATCCAAGTCACATCTGAACAGTCTAACTCCCTTCAGACTGTGCAGACCCCAGATGAGCTGAGGCTGAGGCTTGCCAAAGCCTAGCACACCGAAAGACAGACCACCTGGAAGAGCCACATTGCTTGCATACAGGTTCAGTCCCTACAGCCACGCTTTAGAATGAGAGGCTCCAGACACCTGCCTTGTGAGGAAGAAGAAGGTGATAAGCATCAAGCCTTATGTGACCCCAGCTGCTATTTGTGCATGGCTGTTGTGATAGAGGGCTGGGAACAGTGCAGAGTTTACAGGTGCTGGCTCTGCCTAATCCAGCAGTCCATGTCTGACACCAGTGCATGTCCAGTCCACGTCTCTGACAGCTGTGGCTGTTTGCCAGTGTTTCCAAGAGCTCTGTGTCTGGAAATCTGGGATGGCACCACCCAAAGCAAGGAGATAGTAGAGCTTGCAGTTCCCATACTGGACAAAACTACCAGATAAATGTATGAGAGGACAGATCCAGCACCTCATGACAGGGCATGAAGCTTTAGATGTGGTCATTGACCTGGAAACCTCTGCATATGAGCTATGATATCCAGTCCTCAGGGCTGATGACAAGCAGATAGGGGAAGGACAAGGGGACCTTAAAAGGAAGGTGTTTTATCCAGTAGGCCCTTAGACAATATGTTTAATCCTTTTAAAACCTTCTAGGTCTCTGAAATCAGTGGCAACTGGTTAGGAACTTTATTATTTGAGTCCCAAGAGTTAAGTGCTGTGAAGTTTTAAGTTGAATATAGTTACTTTAGTGGTTTCCTTTATTGTTTCTTTCTTTTGCTAAATATGAACAACTTTAAAATAAACTGAAGGAAATAATTCAGCATTTGAAGGCAGATGCCTGTGATGACCTAATAGACTTTT
>NW_020962410.1:0-2432 GCF_003031625.1 Empidonax traillii | reverse complement strand
TCTAAGTAGGCAAGACTAGAATAAGTTTTAATTAGAGTGCTGGAAATTTGGACCTAAATGTGAAACAAAACAGTCATCTTTATTTCCTCTTCAGTTTACCCACAGTAGCACTTATGAGCTAGGTATTTGATTCAGAGTAGATGCTTACTGATTTCATGATCGGTGAATAATCCAGAAATTCTGTCTTTTCAAGGATGTGTAATGTTTTATTTTACTAGATTGCTTTGTAGTTCTGTTTATTTACAGGTTCCTATGCCATGATGACATACCTAATCAGGTAGTTTTCACCCTTTTTTCACCATAGTTTTTTGCATACTTTTACAGAATCTGATAATAATTTGATTTTTTTCTCCCTAGGGTGAAAAGACAGTTATAATTACCCTTTACTACCAAGGAAAGCAAGTTAGTAAGAGGTATTGTGGTAGCATTTCTTGTGCAATAATCAATAACATATAATAAAAAGATGGTGATATTTCATCAGCTCTTTAGCATATCTGTTCTCTTTGAGGCTACATTTGGAATTACTGGAATTTCCAGGCATTAGTAGCAGTGCTACTATATTGGAGTGAATTCTCCAGGTTGTTTTAAAAGCTGCTGCCCACTGCAAATCTTGAAGCAGTCAGTGACAATAATTACCCAAGAGTACTCCAGGACATTTGAAGTCTAGACTCCACTGAATTTTGATTTACTTATGTCTGTGAGCAATGCTTTATACTGAATGAGTATGGGTGCCTCATAACAAGACTCGAAGAAGGTGGTTCTCTACAGGTGTCAACAAAACAATCTAGCTGGGGCAAGAACTTACTGATTATACACATGGGATATTGAAAAATAACTGACAATTCATGGATAGCATGCAAATGTAGGACTTGAAGAATCAATCACAAAGTTAAACAAACTGTTACGTGGTTTCCAGGTGGCTTTTTGTAAGGTAAATTCTGGTCTCATTTTAAGCGCTCGTCAAAATTCTTCTGCGTCTAAGATTTAATAATCAGTCCTTCCCCACACTATTTCTCATACTAGTTGACATTTTGCTGCTTTCGTTTTATGGATGATGAGGAAAAAAAAATAATTTGGTCAGTCTCATCAAAATGATGGAAAGGTTATTTTATTAATCATGTGAAAGCTTAATAATAATTGCGAACTTTCTTCTTCTGTCCTTTTCAGTGGATGTTGGTCAAAAGTTAGCATGTTTTGAGGTGGTAAGATGACCAGTGCACAGAATGACACACATGCTAGACTGTTGCAGAAAGCTTATTCCTTTATTAAGCCAACAATAAAGATTGCTTTCCCAGTGGTATTCACTTGCAAAATTTTTAAGGAATGTATGAATTATATAAAAAAATGGTGTCTTGTTTACAATTAAAAAACCAAACAAACAAATGAGTCACTTCTGGGGAAAAAACAAAACAAACCAAAACAAATTTTAAAAAAAGCCAAAACAAAACAAAACAAAACAAAAACCAAAAACAACAACAACAACAAAACCAAAACCAAAAAAAAAAACCAGCTTGAAAAATGGAAGAAAAATTCTGATTTTCTGTCAGGTTGTTCTTGATGCAATGTGCTGCTGTGGGAGATCTGCTTTCTAGGATACTGCTATTGCTGGGTCTGGAGCCGCCCATGTTCCAATTTTAATGAATTGTCTTATAATCCTCTCCTCAGAGTTGATGAAGACCTTCTGAGAACATCCCAAAATGGTCATAGTTTTATGGATACAGGAGTCCATGCTGCTAAGCCTTTCCTTATTCAAAACATTGGAGCTGATGGATCCTTTATAGATTTCCTATGAGCAGTCTGCTATGACTATGTAGTTACTGGTCAGAGTTTTGTCAGAGACAACTTGGGACTTACTTTACCATACAGAGAGAAGCTTTCTATTGGAGCTCAGTATTCTGGTGCTATTTATAATTATTTTATTATACGTACTTTAATAAGTACTGTCCAGGACACTATACTGACACCATTGATAATAAGAGTCACATCTCTTACAGGTGGCTAGAAAAACAGGACAGCATTAGAGAAAGCAATTATTCAAGGATCTTTGAAAGGGAAGAAGAGATGATAAGGCTGAGAAGAGCACTGATAAAGAATAAAGAGTGCATAAACCAAGATTAAAGAAGAAGAGCAATAAATAGGCAACTTGAGGCAACTCCATTTTGACAAATAACTCTTAAACCAAAGATAGCTGCTGATGACTAATAACAACAGTTATTTGGTTTAGGTAGCACACATAATATGATAATTGATGGGCAAGCATTTCTTGAGGGACATCATCCTGTCATGCAAGATTTTTTATACTTTACGTTTTTGACTATCACTTTGGGTTGATCATAGGAGAAAACATAATAGTTTCCATTGACTAGATTGATAAGTGGCTTGTAAAGCTGAATGATACCTCAGGAACTTAAATTTCAGTACAATCCACATCA
>NW_020962409.1:3818-5230 GCF_003031625.1 Empidonax traillii | reverse complement strand
TGCAGCAGCTCCTTGGAGGCCCTGAGTGCAGGGAGCCAAAGGCTCTGGGCAGCAGCTCAGCTGCTGAGAAAAGCCTGGCTGGGGTTGGGGAAGTTTCCTTCCTTTTCAGGCTTCCTCCAGCTTTGGGAAACGCTGCCTGGCAGATTGGCACCACCTAAGAAGGGCTCTGGCAGGTTCCTGGCAGCAAAGCCGGCCTGCCGTGGGCTCCAGCCCAGATCTTTGGAGCAGGGAGACACCTGAGAGTTCAAAAGAGGAGGCTGCATCTTTGACAACATTTGGGGACAAGCAGGCATTGCTGCTCTGTGGATAATCTGCATGGGAATGGTTGCTTTGAGTTCAGGCATTCAATTCAAATGAAGGTGGGTATCTCAGTGATTTGTTTTGGTTTTAAATAAGAATATTTAATTTTTCTGTATATTTATATTATGAAGCCGGTAGATTAGAAAACATGGTGACTTTTCTCTCAGGCAAACTTTTTTATCTTGGAAATTTTGAATGGCACCTCTTTGAGACAGAAAAAACTCACAGGAAAATGGCACAAACACTGGGAAAACATGAAAAGTATTAGGATGACATGTTTTTAGAATCATTAGGTATTTTTTCTGTAAACCAAGTTACTCAAGCCTTACAGATCTTGGTCCCGGTCTCGCTCACAATCTCCTTCCTTCACACGCAGGAGGAGAGAAAGCCCTACACGTAGATCACGTCATGGACTGTGCTCTTATCTGCGTGCCCAGGGAGAAGACATGAGAAAGTGGGATGGCGAACCTATTTCCAAGCTCAAAGCCCGAGTGAGAGAATTAAGACGAAGGAAGGCTAATAAAAAAGTCATCTGTGTAGTTGATGCAGATGTCCTAGAAAGGAAACCATGATCCCCGAGACACAAGAAGATTGAGGTCCGTTTCCGAGATGACAAAAAGGCCTCTGATGAGGCAAAGCAAAGATTAGGCAGTGAATGCTCTGACCAGGACCAATAGAGGGGCCCTGCCTTCAGCCAGGAGAAGGAGAGGGACGAGAAGGATAATAGGGTTTACTGGACTGTGTGGGTTCGATGGCCTGGCACATCGGATCCTCAGAGATACCGAGCTTTAGTAGATACTGGTGCACAGTGTACCTGGATACCATCGGGGCATAAAAGCACAGAGCCTCTCTGGATTTCTGGAGGGACAGCAAGACGTCAAGAATTATCAGTGGTAAAAACCAAAGTAAATTTGACAGGAGAGCAATGGGAAAAGCATCCAATTGTGACAGGGCCAGAAGCCCCTTGCATCCTTGGACTGGATTACCTCAGAAGAGGATCCTTCAAGACCCAAAGGGGTACTGATGGGCTTTTGGTGTAGCCACAGTGACTGCAGAAAACTCCAAACAATTGTCTACCCTGCCTGGCCTCTCAGAAAATCCTTCTGTTGTGG